>NC_090754.1:41572279-41594779 GCF_036898095.1 Palaemon carinicauda | reverse complement strand
TAAAAGCTGTTACTTATGTTGGATGATACGAACACTGACGACAGACAGATGATGACGAGGCTGACACAAAATGACGACCGAAGCTGGAGCCCGAAGTTCAAAACCGGGGCGCTGTAAACCAAAAATCGCCGATCCCAAACCCGTTCCTTCGTCGGTCTTGGATAGTTATTTTTCTTATAAGAGCGTGCTAACAGGAAGACGTCCAATTGAAGCGTCTCTCCTTAGAAGTTCTTCCTTTTAGATGGGAAAAAATTTACTTCAGATTGAAGAATTTTTGCTTTCTATGATCCTTCAGTATTCTCTACTTCTGTGCAGCTTCCGCCTTATTCTGCACAATCTTTTCTTTTGGATCTTCAACATTATAGACGTTACTTTCTCATTTCAGATCCGCACAACCGTAAAGTGATCAACAAATAATGACTAGTTCTCCTTTTCGGATTCTATTTCTTCTCTCCCGTTCTCCTTCCTGTCTCCCTCGTCTTCCTGTATTTTCTGTCCGAATCCTTTCAAATAAATCCATTATTAGTCTTGAAGATTCTTGTTTAGCTTTTTATAACTGCCTTGCTGATTCCACTTGTCGTTGATTCCTTTTTTTGCATTTTGGTTTTCTTCCAAAGTCGCAGACTCAATAATTCCCTTACCTTTCATCAAAGCATTTTCTGCTCACCCAAATCTTTTTTCCTTTTGAATGGCCTCAGAGGCAAGTCGGTGATAAAATTTTGCAAATTTGGGTTGATCAATAAAACGATTAAAACAATATTTTGACCTTTTCTAACATTCCTGCTCAAGACAAATGACAATTTGAAGCCGATTTTAGAATGCACCGGTATTCCATATTCCTCCTAACAGAGAGACTAAGAATCTTTTGGAGCTCTGACGGGCAAGCATTCAACTTTCCTATTGATGACGGAAGACAAATTGAAGTCAAACAACGAGTTGGGAGAATTTTGAAGACTTAGCCTGTTAGGGATTTCCAAAAGGAAGACGTCCAATTGGAGTGCCTCTCCTTCGAAGTCCTTCCTTTTTTAGAGAAAAAAAGAATTTTTCAGATTGAAGAATTCTAGATCTTTCTCTGGTCCTTAGATATTCTCCACTTCTGAACAGTTTCCGCCTTATTCTGCACAATCTTTATTTTTAGATATTCAACATTAGGGACTTTACTTTCTCCTTTCAAATCCAACCTACCGTAAAATGATCAACAAATAATAACTAGTTCTCCTTTTCGGATTCTTTATTTCTTCTCTCCCGTTCTCCTTCCTGTCTCCCTCTTCTTCCTGTATTTTCTGTCCGATTCCTTTCAAATAAATCAATTATTAGTTTTGAAGATTTTTGTTTTGCTTTTCATGACTGCCTTCATGATTCCACTTGTCTTTGATCCCTTTATGACGAAGTATTTTCGTTTTCTTTCAAAGTCACACTCAACAATTCTCTTAACTTTCACCAAAACATTTTCTGCAAAACCCAAATCTTGTTTCCTTTTAAATAGCCTCATGGTGAGTCGGTGATAAAAGCTTGCAAATTTGGGTTGGTCAATAAAACAATCAAACGACCTTTTTACCTTTTCTAACATTTATGCTTGAGACGAATGACAATTTGAAGGCAATTTGGGATTGCACCAGTATTCCATATTTTTCCCTTTGGAGATCTGACAGGAAAGCATTCAACTTTACTATTGATGACGAAAGACAAAGTGGAGACAAACAATGAGTTGGAGGAGCTTTGAAGACTTTGAAGACTTTCTGGAGCCTGTTAGGGATTTCTAAAAGACCTTCATGTTTTTTTTTTAAAATAAGCTAGATACAGGAACTTTATATTGTTGGTTCGGCGGGGCTGCCCGTTTCCCGCTAGCCAGGGCGGGCTTCCCCCCTTCCCCCTGCCTGGGAGGGCCTCCCCCCTTCCCGCTGGCTGGGTGGGCCTCCCCCCTTCCCGCTGGCAGGGCGGGGCTCCCCCCTTCCCGCTGGCTGGGCGGGGCTCCCCCCTTCCCGCTGGCAGGGCGGGGCTCCCCCCTTCCCGCTGGCATTGTGGGGATCCCCCCTTCCCGCTGGCATTGTGGGGATCCCCCCTTCCCGCTGGCAGGGCGGGGCTCCCCCCTTCCCGCTGGAAGGGCGGGGCTCCCCCCTACCCGCTGGCAGGGCGGGGCTACCCCCTTCTCGCTGGCAGGGCGGGGCTCCCCCTTCCCGCTGGCAGGGCGGGG
Source organism: Palaemon carinicauda (assembly GCF_036898095.1). Classification (NCBI taxonomy): domain Eukaryota; kingdom Metazoa; phylum Arthropoda; class Malacostraca; order Decapoda; family Palaemonidae; genus Palaemon; species Palaemon carinicauda. Next base: position 41,592,585 of record NC_090754.1, on the reverse strand, counting down.
TTCACCCCTACCGCTGGAAGGGCGGGGCTCCCCCCTACCCGCTGGCAGGGCGGGGCTACCCCCTTCTCGCTGGCAGGGCGGGGCTCCCCCTTCCCGCTGGCAGGGCGGGGTTCACCCCTACCGCTGGCAGGGCGGGACTACCCCTTTCACGCTGGCAGGGAGGGGCTCCCCCCTTCCCGCTGGCAGGGCGGGGCTCCTCCCTTCCCGCTGGCAGGGCTGGGCTCCCCCCTTCCCGATAGTATGGTGGGGCTCCCCCACTTCCTGCGGGCAGGGGGCTACCCCCCCCTTCCCGCTGGCAGGGCCAGGCTCCCCCCTTCCCGCTGGTGGGTCAGGGCTCCCCCCTTCCCACTGGCAGGGCGGAGCTCCCCCTTTCCCGCTGGCAGGGCGGGGCTCCCCCCTTTCCGCTGGCAGGGCCGGTCTCCCCCCTTTCCGCTGGCAGGTCAGGGCTCCCCCCTTCCCACTGGCAGGGCGGAGCTCCCCCCTTCACGCTGGCAGGGTGGGGCTCCCCCCTTCCCGCTGGAAGGGCGGTGCTCCCCCTTTTCCGCTGGCAAGGTGGGATCCCCCTCTCCGGCTAGCAGGACGGGGCTCCCCTCTTCCCGCTGGCAGGACGGGGTTCCCCCCTTCCCACTGGCAGGGCGGAGCTCCCCCTTTCCCGCTGGCAGGGCGGGGCTCCCCCCTTTCCGCTGGCAGGGCCGGTCTCCCCCCTTTCCGCTGGCAGGTCAGGGCTCCCCCCTTCCCACTGGCAGGGCGGAGCTCCCCCCTTCACGCTGGCAGGGTGGGGCTCCCCCCTTCCCGCTGGAAGGGCGGTGCTCCCCCTTTTCCGCTGGCAAGGTGGGATTCCCCTCTCCGGCTAGCAGGACGGGGCTCCCCTCTTCCCGCTGGCAGGACGGGGTTCCCCCTTTCCCGCTGGCAGGGCGGGGCTCCTTCCTTCCCACTGGAAGGGCAGGGCTCCCCCTCCCCGCTGAAAGGGCGGGGCTCCTCCCTTCCCGCTGGAAGGGTGGAAGGGCGGGGCTCCCCCCTTTCCGCTGGCAGGGCGGGGCTCCTCTGTTTCTGCTGGCAGAGCGAGGCTCCCCCCCCCTTCCCGCTGGCAGGGCGCTGCTCCCCCTTTCCTGCTGACAAGGGGGTTCCCCCATCCTGCTGGCAGGGGGGCTCCTCTCCTTCCCGCTGGCAGGGCGGGGCTCCCCCCTTCCCGCTTGAAAGGTAAGGCTTTACGTTAAAAAATCTAAAAAATACTGTAATTTTATAAATATATATATATATATATATATATATATATATATATATATATATATATATATATATATATATATATATACAGTATATATATATATATATATATATATATATATATATATATATATATATATATATATATATATTTATATATATATATATATATATATATATATAAATATATATATATATATATATACACACAGATATATATGCATAGACATATACCTACATACATAGTTGTCGTAAAGTTTGGAGTATTGGAGTATAATTACCTATTTTGTTTAGGAAAGTAGTTGATTGATTAGATTTGAAGAGATGGCGGAGTGTCATACATAGTAGGATATGCGTTTTCATCTTCCACTGTCCACCTGTTGCTGCTCTACCCATATCTTGACTAACTGTTGGTACTTATATCCATTCTCGATCTGATGGGTCCCTCTTACCACACATTAGTGTAAATACAGATTGTAGAACATAAGCAGGAATTTCTTGGTTGAGGGCACACTCGAGAACACTTTTCTATCTTATTTCTCTTCCTATTGTTTTGTTAAAGTTTTTATAGCTTATATAGGAGATATTTATTTTAATGTTATTACTCTTCTTAAGATATTCTATTTTTTTTCCTTTCCTCACTGGGCTATTTTCCCTGTTGGAGCCTCTGGGATTATAGCATCCTGCTTTTCCAACTAGGGTTCTAGCTTATCTAGTAATAATAATAATAATAATAATAATAATAATAATAATAATAATAATAATAATAATAATAAGGAACGTCACTAGATTTGGTGGGCCATAGAAGTGTCTTGGTTTCTTTGAAGGCATTGAGTAATTTAGTGTAAAGCTCAAGACTAACTTCTGTGATCCAGTCATCATCTCACATATTACAAGCAGAAAGAACAATTGTTTTCAGTGATTCCAAAGATTTACAAAATATCAGTGTGTCTTTATATGGAGATGATCAGAAATCGATGCTGTCTTTCAGGTCAGAACAGTGTTCAATCTTCAACCTGAGATTGAATAGTTAAAACAAAAGCTTGTTCATTATTGCTGTTGTTGCATAGATTCTCATTATACACATCTCTAAATGACAAAGTTTTAGAACCCGAACTTTGTTAATAACTTCTTCTTTTTTTTTATAAAATCGTAGATGCAAAAATGCTTTCTCTATACATCTTTTCTTGTCTGATGTTTCCTCAGTTTCTGTGATGGTGTAACACTGCTGAGGTATTTGTCTCACTAAAAACTGCTTGGGTCGGCACTCATGGAATTGGGTCTCCCTTGCGAAAATATCTAATCCTCTTATTTTACATAGTAAATCTTCATCATTTAGTTAAATTTTCTTTTCTTCAATGTTTTTATACGCATCTGAGTGGAACTTTTGCAAGCTATGTTTATTACCAGAGTCCTTTACCTTGTCACCTTTACAAAATATACAGTATTTACCAAATATCACTATTTAACATCTTTTTTTTGGCGACTTATTCACTTACATTCAAGCATTTGTTTTTATGTTTAACAATGTGCGACGACCAATTCAAAAACACTCTTGTCGGCAGCTTTATAAACTAGTAAATAAACAAATGAACAAATAAGTAAGAAAAATAATTAATCTTAACTTCAAACTACATTTGAATAAATACCTTTAAATTTTCTATAAAAAATTGAAGGCATTTTATCTTTTAAAATGAGTTTGGAATTTGTCAGGAGAAAAAATCATCACTTGCTTATTTGGATTTATCGGTTTGAAACGGATAGAAAAGTTTTGGTATCTATTTAGATATAACATAAACTTTGTCTAAAAAAAAACGTACGTAACAAGAACGTATTTATAATACAATATGTAATTACAAATTAGTTATTTTTTCCTGAGAGGACTTCGTTTGCAAAGAGAAATATGTTAAAATCAAGATTTTTTTTTCGCTTTGTCTGTGTACATTTTGTATTCCTTTACAAATGCATATTATACTATTGAAATGCTTGATTTTTTACATATGTGTCTTGATATATTGCAATAGTCCCTGAAAATTTTTTTGAAAGTCAGAATCTGATTGACCGCCTATATGAAGGCTTAATTTAGACTTATGTGAGGCAGAGTTGAGCGTAGCGTGAAACAGGGGGTTTTGGTCCCCTATGTGAGAACGGCCCCGAGTTGAGAATGGAAGTAATAATGTGGTTTCTGGAAGGGTTACAAGATTTCGGTATGTTTGGATGAATGGATAAATTCCAGGAATTTAGAAGGTAAGAAGAACTAATTAAGTTTAATAAATCCAAAGAGATATCTTGCAATTCCAAATTATCAAAGAGCTCAGTGCGCTTGCCAATACTCACCTCGACACAACTCTATCAAAATTTACGTTTTGGTCCAATTATTATTATTATTATTATTATTATTATTATTATTATTATTATTATTACCTCCGCCAAGGAGGTAAGGTTTTCACCTCTGTCTATTTGTTTGTCACCAGCCTAACTCAAAAAGTTATTGGCGAATTTTGTCCAACATACTTCAAATATAATTAAAAACGATGTATTCAGGCTAAATCTCTCTCTCTCTCTCTCTCTCTCTCTCTCTCTCTCTCTCTCTCTCTCTCTCTCTCAATGTCATTCAGGCCGATATAACTCATGTATGGCGTTTTTTTTTCATTATCATTTTACATAGACCCATATCTGAAAGTACTGTTTCTTTCATCGGTGACTTGAACAAGGCTAATGACGAAATAATCTAATGTAGCTATTAACAGGAGGAATATTTTAGCTGCGATACTCATGTAATTTCTACATGATTTTGCGGATTCATGATATATATATATATATATATATATATATATATATATATATATATATATATATATATATATAAATATATATATATATATATATATATATATATATATATGTATATACAGTATATATATATATATATATATATATATATATATATATATATATATATATATATGTATATGTATATATATATATATATATATATATATATGTGTGTGTGTGTGTGTGTGTGTGTGTGTGTGTGTGTGTTCAATATTTGCAGTGGATACTCGAAACGTCAAATGATAAAACAGAATGAAATATGGCAACTCGATTTGTAAAATTTTAATTCTTTCACTAGCAAAAACACCCCCTTGCTGTCTTTGATTCGCTAAGGTTGGAGAGGGCTCCGGCCATTTCATAGTAGTAGTAAGAAGAGCAACACCTTGCCTGTTTTGTCACGGGAACACTAGAGACATCTGACGAAAGATTTCTCCTGAGTGTCGGCGTTCTTTTGATTCTAACTGTACTTAGGACAGACAGTAAGTGTTTCCCCAAGACATGAGACCGAAATTAAAAGAAGGATAAGCGTGAGAAGGAGAGCTTTTGGTAAATTAGTATATATAGGCCATAAACAGACGGGAGTGGAAGGACATGTCTGTGGCTTCCTTTGTTCTGCAGTGGACTAGCAACGGCTGATGATATATATATATATATATATATATATATATATATATATATATATATATATATATATATATATATATTTATTTATTATTGGGTTGGCCAGGGCATCGGTCTCCCACTGAGTTACTACCGCACTAGATCCTTTGACAGGCCATACAGTACTACATTGGATTCCTCTCTCTGGTTACGGGTAATTTTGTCTTTGCCTACACGTATACCGAATAGTCTGACCTATTCTAACTCTCATCTCTCCTCATACAACTGACATCTCTGAGATTACCAAAGAGTTATTCTTCGCTCAAGGGGTTAACTACTGCAATGTAATTGTTCAGTGGTCACTTTCCTCTTGGTATGGGTGGAAGAGACTCTTTAGCTATGGTAAGCAGCCCTTCTAGGAGAAGGACACTCCCAAATCAAACCATTGTTCTCTGGCCTTGGGTAGTGCCATAGCCTCTGTACCATGGCCTTCCATTGTCTTGGATTAGAGTTCTCTTGCTTGGTGGTACTCTCGGTATCTAATATGTGAAGGATCTAACTTAATGATGTTACTGTTCTTGAAATATTTTATTTTGATTTCTTATTCTTCTCTTGTAGTTTATTTATTTCCCTACTTCCTTTTATCACTGGGCTATTTTCCCTGTTGGAGCTCTTGGGCTCATAGCATCTTGCTTTTCCAGCTAGGGCTATAGCCTAGCATATATATATACTGTATACATATATATATATATATATACATATATATCACACATATATATATATGTATATATATATACATATATATATATATATATATACATGTATATTATATATATATATATATATATATATATATGTATGTATATATATATACATGTATATTATATATATATATATATATATATATATATATATATATATATATATATATATATATATATATATAATCATCAAATGTAGCCGTTAATAATTCTCTACATATAATAATAACCTTTCTGTTTAATCTTATTTAATGGGTCTTATTTTAAATAAAATTCAACTTTTCATATCTCACGGAAAGGGCCTCTTTGAATAAAATTCAACTTTTCATATATTACGGAAGGAATAATTATTATCAAGTAAATCCTGTCTTGCTTTTTGGTTAAATTTCATGAATCATAGGTGAATAAGTTTTGATTATATTCAAAAACGCATTTGAATAAGTTAATAAGTTTTTTTTTTTTTTTTTTTTTTTTTTTTTTTTGCAGCCATGAACTTATCGTGTTCCTAGTTCCAATAAACATAATATCACTTCTATACCAGGAATCTTAAAGCAGTCAATTCACCTTGAATTATTGGGTTCTTACACTTTCCTTATTTCCTTTCCTCACTGGGCTATTTTCCCTGTTGGGGCCATTGACTTTATAGCATACTGCTTTTCCAACTAGGATTGTAGCTTAACTAATAATAATAATAATAATAATAATAATAATAATAATAATAATAGCTAGAGGGCCACTCAGTAGAGCGCAGACCTCCGCCGTGGCATCATATTTCTCGACCGTTTGCTTGACCGTGACCCTGACCTTTGACTTTGACCTTGGAAAAATTTAATAATTTCCATCTTTTTACATAATAGTTAATCCCTGCAAGTGTCATTACTCTACGATCAAAATTGTGGCCAGGAAGCTGTCCACACACACACACACACACACACACACTCACAGGGGGTAAACATAACCTCCTTCCAACTTCGTTGGCGGAGGTAATAATAATAATAATAATAATAATAATAATAATAATAATAATAATAATAATAAAGCGTTAAGCATGCGTAAGTACGTCGATGCGTTTGTATTAGACTTCAAACCAGCATATCCTTTATATTGTATAATGTGGAAAAGTCATTTGGATTGCTCAGTTCGGTGACTGGATCATCCTTTCTGGTTCCTTTACAATACGTAAAAGTAGCTGAATAGAATAATAATTCTAAATCAAAGTGAAGGAATTAAGAAAAAATAAAAAGTTGTTGGCTTCCAATGAAATGCAACCAACTGGGAGAAAGACAATTTGAAAGGATCCTACGTTCTTGTTTAGCAAATTAAGGTACGGTGTATAAATATCAAGTTCTAAAAAATGTCATTGACAGAATTCTCTTGGTACTAAATCTGAAATAAATATAAGAGAACAAATGCAAGGAATAAGATTGTTAAAATTAAGATATAATTTGTACGTAATTAGACTACTGGCAACTGTTGAAAGGAACAGCGGGCTAATCGAGAGTCCGAGACTCACAGTGGCGGGAAAACAATCGAGTATACTTGACTTGTGCAACGTTTTCACCGGACGGGAAAATCGAGGATTTCGGGAAATGCGTTAGGATTTGAAAGCTTTTGTAAGTATGAGACATTCTTAACCTTATTGTGGTTCGTCCTGAATGGCAGTATCGATAATCTGAACTATTCTTACACCGCATTCGTCCGAAGTTCGGACATGAGTCTTTTTATAGTTTATATATGACATATTTGTTTTTGAAGTTGTTAATAGTTTATATATGACATATCTGTTATGACGTTGTTACTTTTTTTAGAATGATTTACTGTTAATTTGTTCTCTTCAGTTATTTATTTCCTTATTTCCTTTCCTCACTGGGCTGTTTTTCCCTATTGGAGCCCCTGGGCTTATAGCATTTTGCTTTTCCAATTAGGGTTGTAGCTTGGATAGTAATAATAATAATAATAATAGGTAACTCATCGGATACATCACGTTTTCGTTTGACACGTAGAATGAGAAAGCTGCTCCAGCTCTTTTGGTCTTGTATTGTGTATTGCCGTTATTTGTTTCGTACTGAAAGTAGCATATGGCGATAACCAAATATTTGTTCTCTTATAAAAAACGTAAATCATAATACGATGATCTGTTCTTTATTGGTAGTCTCAGGACCCACTTAGAGCTGGGTAGCCTATCCCTATTTACCTATCACGAAGTTTGAACTTGGTACGGGAATCAACCGCTGTTATAAAATAGTTGCCTTACATTGTCATAAATATAGATACCTATATCTGTCCAAATTTCTCTCTGTTCTCTTTTATATTCTCTACGAAGGGAGTGGAAAAGCTATGGAAGCCAGTTATGTTATATAATTTGGCTTATCATAAACTTGTCAACTTTCGGTACACACTTCTTCGAGGGTTTCATACTTCGACTGTTATGGGAACTGGCCATAAGAATAGTAAAGTTTTTATACTTAATCTTTTCGTTGATATCCCAAGCTACTAGAAACCATATATAGGAGTTATAACTGATAGGATAGCAGTCAACAGATGTATTATTATCAACTTCATACGTGACATAGGCCTAACGCTAATAGGCCATAGCCTAACCTGATGAGCGGTTTCATCTACTTGAATATTGTTAAGTAACCATCTGCAAGTTTTTGACATACTTTACATCCTTATAAACAAAACAATAAATTGCCATTTTTTTTTGTCACGCGATCGTTGATAATGTTCATGGAAAGAGAGCCAATATTAGTTTGAAGGACAGCAGTGGTCTAAATCTGTTGTGAAAGTTAGTTTTAGACTAGAATGTTACTTCAACGTGAATGAGTCATATGCTTGTGCAGAATAAAACAGAAGCCTTTTTAAACCAGAATGCTACTCTAACTTGAATGAGTCAAATGCTTGTATAGAATAAAACGGAAGCCTTTTAAGTTTTAAACTAGTGTTACTCCAACTTGAATGAGTCAAATGATTGTGTAGAATAAAACAGAGGCCTTTTAAGTTTTAGACCAGAATGTTACTCCAACTTGAATGAGTCAAATGATTGTGTAGAATAAAACAGAGGCTTTTTAAGTTTTAGACCAGAATGTTACCCCAACTTGAATGAGTCCAATGATTGTGTAGAATAAAACAAGAGGCCTTCTAAGTTTTAAACCAGAGTGTTACTCCAACTTGAATGAGTCAAATGCTTGAACTGAATTAAACAGGCCGTTTAAGTTTTAAACCAGAATGTTACTCCAACTTGAATGAATCAAATGCTTGTATGGAATAAAACAGAGGCCTTTTAAGTTTTAAACTAGTGTTACTCTAACTTGAATGAGTCAAATTTTTATACAGAAAAAAGGCCTTTTAAAGTCAGACGGGTAAGAGAATTGTAAGGAATATATTAGAATAGGACGAAAATAGGTACTTATGCAGTATATCCTACAGATAGCGATCCCCCACTTAACAGAACCTCATTGTAGGTATCTGAATCCACAGTATATGTCCAGAGGGCATCAGTCCAGATTCAGGAAACTGAATTTGATAAGTTAACCAGACATAATCTTGTGTATATGATGGTGGCGGGGAAGGCTTTCAATGTAGTCCTAGGTACTTACACCAACTTTGAGTGATACAAAATAGATCTAGGATTCGAAAAAGGGTAGATTCAAAAACATCCATTCAGCTTCTGTTTATGTATGCAGTGATTTTTTTTTTTCCCGGACAATCAATCTAGTGGTGGGATCGGAACCCTTTTCGTACTATACTATGAGTGAATGATTTGAAGTTCTTTTGCATCCTGACATAGGTCATTGACGCTGATACCATACTGTGGGTTTGCTGTGAGCTACCGAACGAAAGCCTCCCATAACCAATCCATACTGGCCAGCGTGGTGATGAAAACTGTCCAAACCCCAGATATGAATTGACATGTCTGTGGCCTTTGTCCTGTAGTGGACTAGAAACGGATGTGTGTGTATATATATATATATATATATATATATATATATATATATATATATATATATATATATATATATATATATATATAATTTATTTATATATATATACATATATATATATATATATATATATATATATATATATAGAGAGAGAGAGAGAGAGAGAGAGAGAGAGAGAGAGAGAGAGAGAGAGAGAGAGAGAGAGAGAGAGAGAGAGAGAGAGAGCCGTTACTAGGCCACTGCAGGACGACCTCACACATCTTCCACTGGGGTCTGTTTATGGGCGTTTCATGCCAGTCTATAACCGCAAATTTACTAATTTCGTCAATCCGTCGTCTTTTCTTCCTTCTCCTGCTTCGTTTGCAATCTCTAGGGACCCATTTTGTTATTCTTTATGCCCATCCATTATCTGTCATTGTCATTATATGTCCATTTCTTTTTCTTACATGTTGTTAGAATAGGCTCTACTTTAGGTTGCTCATGCATCCATGTTTCTCCTGTTCTGTCTTAGTGTTATTCCCATCATTATTCTTTCCATAGCTCTTTGCGTTGGAAGTTGCTTTCTTACTAAGGCTTCAGAGTGCTCCAAGTTTCTCATTATGTAATGTGTATATGGGTACATACATAGTTTGTAGGTGTGGGCAGCTGCGATGATGGTAAAAGATTTACTGCACATGAGTTTCAAATTTAGTTCTGCAGTTAAAAGTGAATATAACATTCACTGATTTTTTTTCTCTAGAAACCAATCTCAGTGACAGGGACACAGTTGATCCTTTTCTTGGGTTCTTATTGAACCTAGTAGTGAATTATGTCATGCAGCCTGATGCTTTTGGACGATCTCATTGATATTTATCATTACTAGCTAAGCTACAACCCTATTTGGCAAAGCAGGATGCTATAAAAGGGAAAATAGCCTAGTGGTGAAAGGAAAATAAGAAAATAATAGTGGTGAAAGGAAAATAAGAAAATAAGAAACAGAATGAGTAGTGTGGTTGAGTGTACCTTTAGAGGTATCTAGTGTAATGCTATTTAACCAGTCAAAGGACCAAATAATTCTCAAGCAATAGTATCTCAACCGGTGGCTGGTGCTTTGGCCAACTACTGACTATAGTGATAGGTCAGCTGCGGTCTGTTGTAACCGGGACTAATAAAAGCATACCAAAACTCTCACTGAAAATTTGTTCGATTTAGAACCATATTATCTATTGAATAGAAGCTTCTTAATTATGCCATTGCATACTCCTTAACTGATTCTACGGCCGAGAATGTTATAAATCATCCTAATAGTTCCCAATAAATAGGGTTTAATGACCGATTTTAATAAGATTTTTGCCGGTTGAGAATGTAATAATTCTTCCTTGGTCGTAGCTTGAGTGGGCTTGGGCGCTGGTTATGTTTACAGTATATGGTCAGTCTCTTGGGTATTGTCCTGCAAGGGCATTGTCACTGACCCTTGCCTCTGCCACTCATTAGCGACCTTTAAAGCATTTAAAAGCAATGGAATTGGGCTGTAAGTTGACAACTTAGGCCATCAAAATGTGTTAATGGACAGAGCCTTTCTGCTCATGTCGCAGCTGAATGAAGGTTGACTTTTGTTTTTCAGGAAGAATTTCCTTTTTACTTTGTTAATAGAGGATAATTTCATATTAATTTGTACAATAGACATAATTAGTGCTATAGAAGTTGCACTGCATAACAGTGTAGATGCCATTGACAGTTATTCATTACTCTATTACAAAACAAGTCTCATCAGTTTTCGCCAAAGCTAGGCCTACGTCATGTAGGGCTGTTGGCTACATTTTTAACAAACCAAAATTAATGGTGTTACTGGTAAACTTTTCAAAATGGATTGCGTAATACTTGGTGAAAGTAGAAAAGGTTATCCGTTAGGCAGCTTAGTCGCATGAGTTACTTTGGATGTCAAACCTTGAAGATGTATCAATAGGGCTTGAGTGGTTGTTTCATTCTTATTACAGTTGTTAGGAAACCGATGAACATTACTTCGATGCAACGGATGTTCTGAATAGAGAACAATATTAAATAAGGATAATTGATGATGTATAGGACATTAGTATAGTTCTCTGTTGATACTCAGACATTTTTAATTGCTTTTTAAGTTAAATATGTAATCATGCAGCATCCAATGTCTTACTAAAGGTTTTAAAGTAGATCATAAAAGGCAGAGGCAAGGGACAGTGACAATGCCCTAGAGACTGACCATATGTACATATGATTAGCGCCAAAGTCCCCTCTCCACCCAAGCTGATGACTAGGCAAGTAAACCTATAGTATCCCCCAGACCAAACCCCCATCTCTAGCTCACATTGATGGTGAGGTTGCAGACCCTACAAGAATTTATCGAGCTTGAGCGAGTCTCGAATCCCCGTCCAGCAGATCGTCAGACGGGAACGTTTCCAATAGGCTTAATTAATTCTGAGAAATAAGGTAATTAATATTCCACTGAAGGACTTCGTGAAGACTGGCAGCTTGTTGATTACGTATTGCGATTTAACAAATAACTATAACTACAGCTGCTTCCCGGAATATGTGAAATATCAGATAAGCTTCATTACATTTATAGTCGCCACATAAATTCCTGGCGAAGTAAGCCCCACCCCCTATGACGTCATTTCCAATCACGTTGTCTCCCAGGTTAACAGCGATCGCTATACATCTTACAAATTTCAAACTATACTAACTTTTACTCTTATCTCTTGCTTGAGGGTACTCGAGACACTATTGTATCTTTTTTCTTTTCTTGTTTTGTTAAAGTTTTTGTAGTTTATGTAGATATTTATTTTAATGCTACTGTTCTTAATATATTTTATTTTTCCTTGTTCCTTTCCTCATTGGGCTATTTTCCCTGTTGAAGCCTCTGGGCTTATAGCATCCCGTTTTTCCATTTAAGGTTGTAGCTTAGCAAGTAATAATAATAATAATAATAATACTGTCTGTAAGGGGATGTGTTGTGATGCGTGTTAAAGCAGGAGACAACATAATTGGCTATGACGACATCAGTAGGCGGGGCTTATTTCGCCCAGAATATCTGCGGCGACTATTGTCTTTCAAAAAACTTCTCCGCCCTTGGCGCCACAAATATCTTAATAAACAACGGTTGAAATCTCTCTCATTTGATGTAAGCAAAAGATATAAACAAAGTAAACCACTTTCAAAAGCCATCCCACCTCACAACTGCCTAAACAGAATCGTCCTCATAATGGGGAACATTAATTGAAGTCCTTTTGACGCATTGTCCGGCGAGTGACATAATCAGAGAAATTGTCGTTATTGAATGCAAAGCTCTCTCTCTCCCTCAGCAGGCGATAGGGATGGTATCCAATATGTATGATAGGCTCAAAAGCAATGTCATTCAATTTCTCCCCTTAGCCCTCTTGATAGATAGCGATTTGCAACGCCGTGTCCAATGTGATGGGCTTTTTATATCCTTTTTTTAAACTTGGAATATTCTCTTGGGTAAAGTTATAATTTTGGGATTGATTTTTGTTAGCTTTTATCAATTGACTCTCTACGATTTATCTTTTAAAAATTAACTTGAGTTTGATTTTTGCTTCGCTCTCTCTCTCTCTCTCTCTCTCTCTCTCTCTCTCTCTCTCTCTCTCTCTCTCTCTCTCTCTCTCTCTCTCTCATTTTGAAAAATTAATTTCGCATGACTTTGAAATAGTTTGGTCAATTTCACACAAGTTCCTTATTATTATTATTATTATTATTATTATTATTATTATTATTATTATTATTATTATTATTATTAAATATCTTTGAAAATAGCTTCTCGTAGAAAAATTGGAGCAAATCACCTGACTAAAATTAAAAAGGAAATGGCTCAGAATAATCATCATCATCATCATCTCCTCTTCCTACGCCTATTGACGCAAAGGGCCTCGGTTGGATATCGTCAGTCGTCTCTATCTTGAGCTTTAATTCAATACTTCTCTATTCATCTACTTGGCGCTTCATAGTCCTCAGCAATGTAGGCCAGGGTCTTCCAACTCTTCTAGTGCCTTGTGGAGCCCAGATGAACGTTGGTGAACTAATCTCTCTTGGGGAGGCGAAGAACATGCCCAAACCATCTCCATCTACCCCCTCATCATGATATCATCCACATATGGCATTCGAGTAATCTCTCATATAGTTTCATTTCTAATCCTGTCCTGCCATTTAACTCCCGATATCCTTCTGAGGGCGTTGTTTTCAAATCTACTAATTCTATTGGAGATAGTTTCATTGTCATACTATGACTGTTGTCCATATAGTAACACCGATCTCACTAAACTCATATATAGTCTGATTTTTATATGTAATTTCAGAATTGATTTGCAAATTGTACTTAACCTAGCCATTGATTGATTTGCTTTTTTCAATCTTTCACTAAACTCTAATTCTAAAAACCCTGTATTGGAGATCATAGTTCCTAAATACTTAAATAATTCTACATCATTAATCCTTTCTCCTTCCAATAATATTTCATCCTCCTCAGAGTAATAGTAATAATTATTATTGTTATCACTAATTGCATAACAGACTCTAGCAAGATCTGTATAATATTTAGTTCATGATTGCAATTATTGCAAGTGTCTCATACTGTTCAGCATATGTTTGCTTGACAGGTCTGCTTGTGAAAATCCGTTGTGTTAATTTCACAGGAGATTTTTCTGATCATTAGATGAACATTATTCGCTTTGTTTTAATTCTCCGTTTTTCTTACTATAATACTCTCTCTCTCTCTCTCTCTCTCTCTCTCTCTCTCTCTCTCTCTCTCTCTCTCTCTCTCTCTCTCTCTCTCTCTCTCTAGTTTTATTACGCTGATATCATAAGTTTTTTATTTACGTTTTCTATTATTATTATTATTATTATTATTATCATTATTATTATTATTTGCTAAGGTACAATCCTAGTTGGAAATGCACGATGCTATAAGCTCATGGACTCCAACAGAGAAAATAGCCCAGTGAAGAAAGGAAATCAGGAAATAAACCACGAGAAAAATTTAAGAACAATAACATTAATATGAATCTTTCGTATATATACAATAACAACTTCAAAATAACAAGAGGAAGAGAAATATGATAGAAAAGTGTGCTTGAGTGTACCCTCAAGCAAGAGAACTGTATCCCAAGACAGTAGAAGACCATGGTACAGAGGCTATGGCACCTTCCAAGACTAGAGAACAATGGTTTGATTTTGGAGTTTCCTTTCAACATTTTGCTAAAACTTACTCCTCGTGTAGCTTATTTATTTCCTTTCCTCACTCGGGTATTTTCTCTGTTGGAGCCCTTGGGCTTTTAGCATCTTGTCTTTCCAACTAGGGTTATAACTTAGCAAGTAGTAGTAGTAGTAGTAGTAGTAATAATAATAATAATAATAATAATAATAATAATAATAATAATAATAATAATAGGCCTACACGTGAATTAAGTTTATCAATTAGTTGAACTCACTCTCCAACTTATCATAGAATCATTGTATTGTATTGATATATCCAAGAGAAAATCATTGCCAATTGGAGTGGATCCTGAGAACACTGAGAAAAATCACTGCCGCTCACACATTTTTTAATCACAATTTATGGAAAGAGTCGCTTCTTTTCTTTACTTGTTGGAACAATATATAAAATCTGTTAATTTAGCTTAACCGGGTCAGCGTATAAGATTCTTTTCTTAACTTTATTGTTCATCGTATGAGATTGTTTTCTTAAATTTATTGTTCATCGTATGAGATTGTTTTCTTAACTTTATTGTTCATCGTATAAGATTCTTTTCTTAACTTTATTGTTCATCGTATGAGAATGTTTTCTTAACTTTATTGTTGATCGTATAAGATTGTTTTCTTAACTTTATTGTTGATCGTATAAGATTGTTTTCTTAACTTCATTGTTCATCGTATAAGATTGTTTTCTTAACTTTAATGTTCATCGTATAAGATTCTTTTCTTAACTTTATTGTTCATCGTATGAGAATGTTTTCTTAACTTTATTGTTGATCGTATAAGATTGTTTTCTTAACTTTATTGTTGATCGTATAAGATTGTTTTCTTAACTTCATTGTTCATCGTATAAGATTGTTTTCTTAACTTTAATGTTCATCGTATAAGATTCTTTTCTTAACTTTATTGTTCATCGTATGAGAATGTTTTCTTAACTTTATTGTTGATCGTATAAGATTGTTTTCTTAACTTTATTGTTGATCGTATAAGATTGTTTTCTTAACTTATTGTTGATCGTATAAGATTGTTTTCTTAACTTTATTGTTGATCGTATAAGATTGTTTTCTTAACTTTATTGTTGATCGTATAAGATTGTTTTCTTAACTTCATTGTTCATCGTATAAGATTGTTTTCTTAACTTTAATGTTCATCGTATAAGATTCTTTTCTTAACTTTATTGTTCATCGTATGAGAATGTTTTCTTAACTTTATTGTTGATCGTATAAGATTGTTTTCTTAACTTTATTGTTGATCGTATAAGATTGTTTTCTTAACTTCATTGTTCATCGTATAAGATTGTTTTCTTAACTTTAATGTTCATCGTATAAGATTCTTTTCTTAACTTTATTGTTCATCGTATGAGAATGTTTTCTTAACTTTATTGTTGATCGTATAAGATTGTTTTCTTAACTTTATTGTTGATCGTATAAGATTGTTTTCTTAACTTATTGTTGATCGTATAAGATTGTTTTCTTAACTTTATTGTTCATCGTATAGAATCATGTATATATTTCCCCATTTTTACCATTGACCGTATTACTATTATATCCCATAATATACACACCCTAACGTCATATCTGAACCCCCTTACATCTAACCCCTAAGGCAAGGCTATACCCCCTCCCATGTAACCCAGCTTACCTTATCTCGCCCCCCTCCCCCTTCGTTTTTATGTAAACGATTCAATTTGATAAAGCTTACCACCAAAAGGATTTTGGGGTTTGGCTGACGCGTCCGCTCCCCTTACATCCTACCCGCCCGCCCTGCCGGAAGGGCCTTAAAAGACCTCAGGAAATTGTTGCCGACCCTTTCATGTGTACGTACGTACGTTCGTATACGCCTCTCGGTACGTGTGTGTGTCGTGGTAAGGTCTGATTTTTGTTTTATTCCTAATAATCCTAAGGTCGAAAGGTCAGGAGACAGCTACGCATAAATATGCGTAGTGATTTTATTGGTAATTTGGTAGGTTTGTAGAGAATGTATTTGGAACTGATATAAATAAATATTGTTTAAAGTTTTTTTACTGCTTTTCCTTTAAAAGAATCATCATCATCATTATCATATCCCCCTACGCCAAGGCAAAGGGGTAGACAGTCGTCTCCATCTTGAGCATTTAAATCAACACTTATCCATTAAAAAACCAATTTCTATTATTATTATTATTATTATTATTATTATTATTATTATTGTTAGTATCAAGTTATTGGCTTTTGAGAGAGATAGGATTCTTAACTATTAGGCATTGTACAAGGAACCTTTTGAATGGGGGTAGGTTTGGATTTCTCTTCCTTGGTGGAGAGAGTATATATATGTTATCTCGGAGGGCTTTTCTTGGAAATAGTTTGACGAGTATTGCAATTCCCCCCCCCTCTCTCTCTCTCTCATATATATATATATATATATATATATATATATATATATATATATGCCGTATGTGTATATACTCTCCTATATATATATATATATATATATATATATATATATATATATATATATATTTAAATATATGTATACCTTGTGTATATACACATAAGGTGCACATATGATTGTATATATAGATATATGCATACCTTATTTATATAGAGGTATATATGAATATATGTATAACTTGTGTATATGCTATATATATGTACAGTGTATATATATACATATATATATATATATATATGCATATATATATATATATATATATATATATATATATATTATATATATATATATATATATATATATACAGACACACTCTTATGTACAAAATTAATTACACTAATCGTTTTGTATGCTTCTAATAATGACAATTAGTTTTATTTCCAGTAAATCTTCGAAACCCCGACTCTCAATGTATTCTCACCCCATCGTCGTTTTTATTGTTATTACTATAATATTATTATTTATCTTATTAGTTTATTATTTACGTCTCTATTCATTTATCCCCATTGGTCTACTTCCCCTATTGGGGCCGGGGATTTGGCTTTAGCATTTCTCCTTCCCCAACTAAGGTAGCAACTCGGCTCCTAATAATAACAATAATTATAATAGATAACAATAAACAATATATGCATGCTACACGCCATCTCATTACCCGGTGTAGCAGTAATGAGACCTTTAGGTTCAAAAGCGCTAATTAAGGTTGGCCCCTGTCATTGCGAGGGACAAAGGCTTTTGTGCAGGTCGTTCCCCAAACATTTATGAGTTGGACGGTTAGTCATTGTTTTCTCGCGTAGATTTAGACGTTTTTGCCTAAAGTTGGTGTCGCTTTATGAGGTTTAGGATTAAGTGATGTTCGGTGTTGTGTTGGGATTGTTATGATAGTAAAAATAATCTTTTCGGTATGGCAAGTGCAACATACGGTAATTTGAAATAACTTGATTGTTTATATAGCAGATGCTGTGTACTGGGAACCATATATACAGTATATATATATATATATGTATATATATATATATATATATATATATATATATATATATATATATATATATATATATATAATCTACAGTATACATATACATATATGTTATATTTAGAGATATATGTATAAGTGTGTGTTTGCATTTATGTATACTAATCATACAATGTTTTTTGTATTGGGCATTACTGAAAACCTCAAACATGGAAAGACACGTTTGAGGACTTTGTTCAATGGTGAACTAATAACAGCTGATAATAAATAAATAAATAAATAAATATATATATATATATATATATATATATATATATATATATATATATATATATATATATATATATATATATATATATATATATGTGTGTGTGTGTAATTATCTGCTTGTTCAATAAAATGAACAATGGTTTTTCCGGAGTTGTAAAAATTGTTCCCCTCACCAAGGTATTGTTCTCATGCCCTCTCTCATTCGGTGTCGACTCTGCCAAATTAAGTAGAGGTCCTTTTGTCATTTGACTTGTTACATTGACCTAAGTTGGGTCATTCATTGTTTTGTCTTGGCTTCTCGAAGGAGGTCTCAAAATATCTTAGGTAGTAGATTGACCGGTGCACCAGCCACCCGTTGAGATACTACCTTTAGAAAAGTATTGGGTCTTTTGACTGGCCAGACAATACTACATTGGATCATTCTCTCTGGTTACGGCTTATTTTTCATTTTGCATACACATTCACCTTCCATATTCACCTCTGACCTCATACACCTGACGACACTGAGATTACCTAACAATTCTTCGATTAAGGGGTTAACTACTGCACTTTAATTGTTCAGTGGCTACTTTCCTCTTGGTAAGGGTAGAAGAGACTCTTGAGCTATGGTAAGCAGCTCTTCTAGGAGAGGGACACTTCAAAATCAAACCATTGTTCTCTAGTCTTGGGTAGTGCCATAGCCTCTGCACCATGGTCTTCCATTCTCTTGGGGTAGAGTTCTCTAGCTTGAGATTACACTCGGGCATGCTATTCTATCTTGCTTCTCTTCCTTTTGTGTTATTTGTTTAAGTTTTTATAGTTTATATATGAAAGTTTTATTCTAATGTTGTTACTGTACTTGAAATGTTTTATTTTAATTGTTCATTACTTCTCAAATAGTTTATTTCTTTTTCTCACTGGGCTATTTACCCTGTTGGAACCCTGGGGCTTATAGTATCCTGCTTTTCCAACTGGGGTTGTAGCTTAGTTATTATTATTAATAATAATAATAATGATAATAATAATAATAATAAAAATTATGAGAGAGAGAGAGAGAGAGAGAGAGAGAGAGAGAGAGAGAGAGAGAGAGAGAGAGAATATTGTGGATCAATGCGTTGAATTCTATCTAATGGTTTAGCCCGGAACCTCTTAATTGAATGATGATCGTTGGCTTGTCTGCCTCACACACGCACGCCCAAACTCAGCCCATCCCCTCACTACTAAACCCTCTCCCCTTGAAGCCCTTACCCTCTCTTCTATTTGCACACTTCCCCTTTCTCTCTCTCTCTCTCTCTCTCTCTCTCTCTCTCTCTCTCTCTCTCTCTCTCTCTCTCCTAACCTTATGCATACATAAGCTGTAGAGTAAATGTTTAAGAAATTTGTTATATTCACTTTATGGTTAAATGCTGCGTTGAGAGAAATAAATATTAATAGGATAATTAATTTAATTATATATACTGTATATGCATATATATATTATCTATCTATCTATCTATCTATATATATATATATATATATATATATATATATATATATATATATATATATATATATATAAGTGTGTGTCTGTGTGTCTGTGTGTGTGTAATAAAGAGCAAGTGTCTGAATATATATATATATATATATATATATATATATATATATATATATATATATATATATATATATATATATATATAGTAATAGGTGAGCGCATGTGTATGGATGTATGTTTTTATGCAATATGTATATTTTTTCCATCGTAGACAGTTTTCCATGATATAAGATGGCTTCCTTCGATAACTGACAGAAAGTATTACATTCACATCACGACTGACTAGATTCGTAAACTCAAACTCTATCTGTTGTCACGGAAAATGAAAATATTCGAGAAACCTGAAAAATAATTACCTCGTAACGAGTTCACGACGCCTGTTTCCTGTTTTTAAGACTACCATCATCATCATCTTCTACGCCTATTGACGCAAAGGGCCTCGGTTAGATTTCGCCAGTCGTCTCTATCCTGAGCTTTTAATTTAATACTTCTCCATTCATCCTATCCTACTCCACGCTTCATAGTCCTCAGCC
>NC_090754.1:41552279-41564779 GCF_036898095.1 Palaemon carinicauda | reverse complement strand
TATATATATATATATATATATATATATATATATATATATATATATATATATATATATATATATATATAGCTCTCTCCGTCTCTCGGGTAGGGGAAGAGGGATCAGGGATGGGGAACCTGCGGCCTTATGGCCACATATGGCCTTCTGGGCCGTCAAGAGCGGCCCTCTACGGCCTTTGATATATGTACAGTATATGTAGTATGTTTCTGCTTTGACACTTGATATTGTGTGTTTGAAATCATTCTACTGTATGTACACACATACAAATATGTACACACACAATAGGAAAGTTGTGTTCAGTGATGTACCTCAGAGAAAATGAAAAAAATTTTTCCTTGAATTCAATGAATCCTAACTTAATACAACTAGCAGTTTTTCCTTGTCAGCAGCAACAGCTGTTGTAGCTGACAAGGAAAAACTGCTAGTTGCAGTGAGTGAGTGATTTAACGTATGATTTACGAGAGAGTTCCTGTTTTGTCCATCTCCTCACTGTGATCTATATTAGTTTCAGATGAGTCAACAGGTTCCAGATTTTTGGCATAAAAGTATTTTATTTGTGCTTTCACTGATGAGTTTTGATTGTATGAAAAACAGCTTCCCTTAGGTAACCTTAACGCAAGGACAAGAGGAACAGACATTTTAATAACTTCAATAAGCAATGTCACAAAGGAGGACTAAATTTTACTTCCTTATTATAATAAGTTATGCACTGATGGTGTTCCAGCTATGATGGCTAAAAACTAAGGATTTATTAAACATCTCCAGAAAGCAAATAATTGATTTTTTCAATGAAAACAGCTAAGTGTGTTTAAACAGATACAATTGTTTTTTACTGGGATGTTGCATTTTTATGAGATGTGATTGTTTAAAAAGTACCTACTTGCCAATATGAAATATTTGAAAAGGTTATATTGTTCATATTTATAAGCTATCCTTTCCAAAAGATTAATATTATTTTATTTATCACTTCAATACAAATAACCTACTTGCTTAACTAATGTAATTTGAAAATGACATGCTTTCGATATTATTCATTTACTTACGGTAGTTTGAAAACTACCCAAACTTGAATGAAATATTTTAAAATTTAGTTTTCAATATAATTCGTTTACTGATTACTTGTATAAAAATACTTGATTCAAATATTTGAAATTGTAATGCTTTAAATTTTTATAAACTTGTCACTCTTTCTTTAGATCACTAATAAATTACTTTGAGGATAAAGTAACCAATAAAATTCTATGCGGCCTTAAGGAGCATTGAGGAATTGCCAGATGGCCTTCATCCAAAAAAGGGTTCCCCACCCGTGGATCATTAGTCGTACCTTGACGGAGAGGGGTGGATGTGCGTGCATATATATCTTTAAATATTTACTTTCGACGGGTTGCGTACACCAGTGATTAATAAACTTCATGCCACATTATATTTGGTTATATATATATTTATGATATATATATATATATATATATATATATATATATATATATATATATATATATATATATATATATATGTATATATATATATATATATATATATATATATATATATATATATATATATATATATATACAAACATATATATATTGATATATATATATTTATATATATATATATGCGTGTGTGTGTATATACACTATATATATATATATATATATATATATATATATATATATATATATATAATATATATATATACTGTATATATATTATCACCTATGTTATTTATCCTCCACATGGTTTTTGTAATGCATCGAACAGTTGGGGATGGTGGAGAAAGATTGAACTGGATTGGTAACAGGAAATTAGCTGATCTAGAGTATGCGGATGACGCTGTCTTTATTAGCAGAACACCACTGGACTTGCGAAGCTTGCTTACCAGAATGCATGAAATATCAAATGAGATTGGGCTCAAAATAAATCGAAGAAAGACAGATGATGAAAACGGATTATGCAATGGAAGATGAAATAACATTAGAAGGAGAAAGGATTAATGAGGTGGAATCATTTAGATATTTAGGAACTATGATAACTAATACAGGGTCTTTAGAATGGGTGTTTATTGAAAGATTAAAAAAAAAGCAAATCAGACAATGGCTATGTTAATGGTTAAGTAAAATTTGTGAATCAAATCACCTGAAATACATAAAAATCAGGCTATACAACATTTTAGATAGATCTGTGTTACTGTATGGACACGAGTCATGGTATGACATTGAATCAGTATCTGACAGATTTTGCAGACTTGAGAATAAAGCCCTCAGAAGAATATTGGGAGTTAAATGTCAGGACATAGTTAGAAATGAAACTATAAGAGAAATTATTCGAGTGTCATATGTGGATGAGATTATGGTGAGGGGTAGATTTAGAGGGTTTCGTCATGCTCTTCGTACTCCCGAAGAGAGATTAGTTCACCAAACTTTCAATTGCGCTCCACAAGGCACTAGAAGAGTTGGAAGACCCAGACCTACATGGCTTTGACTATAAAGCTCGAAGTAGGAGATGGCAAATGGAGAAGTATTGATTTAAAAGCTCAAGACAGAGACGACTGGCTGTGTCTAACCGAGGCCCTTTGAGTCAACAGGCGTAGACGGAGATGAGATATATATATATATATATATATATATGTATATATATATATATATATATATATATATATATATATATATATATATATATATATATATATATATATATATATATATATATATATACTCATATATCATGTTTTACTTGTGATTACCATGGAGGAAAATTCTACGAATCAATTTAATAGCGGATAGTATCTTGATTATTCTAGAGCCATCTCATTTTAGAGGTTACTTGGTTTAGATTGCTTGGTGCTTTTGCGATAAAGTTCTCAGCCGCCAATTCATAGAAAGAATCCCATTTTATATAGTCTCCCTCGTATTCTATAGTTTGAGATTTTTTAGTATTATCAACAAAGGAATCATTGGTGTTTGGGTAGGCCAACTCCAATCTGATCTGATTTTGAGGTTGCTTTAAAGGTTTTAAAGTCCACTCATGAATAGCAGAGGCAATATACAGTGACAGTGCCCTCGAGACTGACCATATACAGTGGACCAGGGAGGGCTAGGCAGTGGCTACTGATGACTCAGCAGGTAGACCTGTAGGTTCTCCCAAACTTACCATCCGTAGCTAACAAGGATGGCAAGGTTACGGAAACTACGAGAAACTAACAAGTTTGAGCGAAACTCGAATCCCAGTCCGATAGGTCCCCAGATAGGGACGTTACAAATAGGCCAGCACAATGAAGCTTCTAAACTCGCCACTGATAATTACCACATCTTTAAAAGCTTGTTCACCTATATGCTCAGAAATTATATAGCAGTGATCAATGTAATGTTTTCTTTGGACCAATGTTTTATATATATATATATATATATATATATATATATATATATATATATATATATATACAGTATATGTGTGTGTATATGTGTGTGCTTGTTTATACAGATATATACGTATGTATACTGTATATACACATGTGATAAGTATATGTGTGAAATTCCTATGACTGAAGGTGTTTTGCGTTCCGTCACCGATGGTAATCTACAGTAGTAATTTGGGGTCTTTTAATGAATTTTTTTTCGTGATTTTCGTATTAATCATTAATATTTTTAGCCTGCTAACTTGACCAACAAACGTTTTTTATTTTTTTGCACTTACCGTGTATATTAATGATTAAGTATAGTCTATTTTCAGTTGATATAAATTTTTTCTGTTATGCAATAGGATATCCTCTGTTGATTTGTTTTATGTCAACATTAAGTAACGAAGGAAGGAAAGATCAAGGAAAAATATAGAAGATAACCTGAAATTAAGGAAGGAAAATCAATTAAAGCTGAAACCAACTTGGTTGTGAAAGTATACGCGCTGGAAGCATAAATCCGTTTGTGATATCATAAATTCATTCAGGCGAATGAATCGTTTATTCGATTTCTCTGTTCAAGATAGACAGATTGACATCCTGGGTAAACAAGAGGTAACTGCTCAGATTCTATTTTTAATTTTGTTTTCCACACGATAGTAATTTGTGGCTTCGTCTCGATAGCAAGGGGGTAGATACCCTTTTGCCAACAACACTTACTACTGCTATTAATAATGATGATAGCTAATACTGCTATTAATGATAATGAGAGTAGTAGTAATAATAGTTATTGTTTTATTCTTTTAGCACGTAATTCACATCTTGCCTTTTATATGTTGAAGAAGAGGTCCCTAAATTTTAGGAATTTAAAATCGAAGATGACTTATACTTAATTTTCATTTTCTGCCTTCGCAAATACCAACGATTTTCACTTTGTTTCTACCAATTGTAGAGAAGGAGAGAGAGAGAGAGAGAGAGAGAGAGAGAGAGAGAGAGAGAGAGAGAGAGAGAGAGAGAGAGAGAAGCTAGACGAGGTTAATGAGTGAGATAACAGAGGACAATAATTATGCACGACAGTCCTCTCTCTCTCTCTCTCTCTCTCTCTCTCTCTCTCTCTCTCTCTCTCTCTCTCTCTCCTCCCGTCGATCTGGTGGTGGGGAGGGAGGGGACGGAGACACCTTGCTAATTGAGAATAAATGTTCTCTAATGAATAAAAATATCCCTTGTTTTATTATTGAATGAATTTTCTACAACACCAGCTTTAGCTTCATGTGGATTTTGACAGCCAGGGGGGCGGGGGGTGGGGGGGGGGGGGTTGGGGGGGGGGAGCCTGGGTGATTCGGGACGTGTTCGCTTTTGTTTTTCGACTTGTCGGATTTTGTTTCCGTTCTTGTTTCGCCTTTGTCGTGTCGAGGCTTTTGTTTCTTCGCTCGGTGGTGTCCTTAACTGCTGTTCTTGTTCGCTTGTTGTTACCTCCAACGAAGTTGGGAGGAGGTTATGTTTTCGCCGCTTTTTTTTTTGTTTGGGAACAACTTCGTGGCCACAATTTTACTCATAGAGTAATGAAACTTCCAGGGATTAATTGTTACGTTGAGACGTGGAAGTGGTTCAATTTTGAAAATCCTAGGTCAAAGGTCAAGGTCAAGGTTGAACAAAAGGTCGACCGAATTAACCCTAACCTTAACCCACGGTCTAAATTTATTTCGGGAAAGGCAAGCTGGTTTCGAGAAATAAGCTGCCTTGGCGGAGGTCTGTCCTCTCGTGCTTTTCTGGTTGCTGATGTTTATGTATCTTTCTTTGTCTTTAGCGTTTCACCATTTATTATTCTATTGATTCTTTTGTCACTGTATAAATCTCTCTCTCTCTCTCTCTCTCTCTCTCTCTCTCTCTCTCTCTCTCTCTCTCTCTCTCTCTCTCACACACACACACACACAGTTCTTAAGCGATGTCTCTGTGTGAAATTTGTTCTTTCACATTTGTGTTCAGTTTTTTAAGTAAAAAATCAGAAGTTGAAGGTTTATTAAAGTCAATGTTATTTGGCTGTTCATTAATTTTTTTTATTTCATATTTTATATTCTATATTTTATATTTTATATTTTCAATCTCCAAATACTTATGGAACCTTTTGTTTCTTGATCACTAAGGTCATTATTGATTAAAATATTCATTATTCACATGAGTGAACTTTAGAAAAAAATAGTTTCTAATTATGAACAATTATTGTTTCCTCGAATGCATTAACGTGAAAGATATATAAAATATTAAAAGATTTTTTTTTCAAAGGAGCGTGTGACAGAGAAACAAGCAAAGAGACATATTTTGTCTTATATTTACTGTATGAAAGTCTCCCTTCCCTTAAGTAATGGTTTAATGGCATTCTGGCCCTAATGCACTGTGCCAAAGTTGAACTCCCCTCACAGATCATGGGAATATCGAGCCTTATGCTTCTCTGCATTAGAGTTCATTTCCCTTTGCCCTCTACACTTTACTTCCAGTAGCACCTCCAAGTGTATGTAGCATGGGATTAAGGGTCTTATACTTATCGCCTTACAGTTCGATTTCCTCTGACAAATCGAAGCTATCCTTTCATTTCGTAATTTTCTGGATTTTAGTCTTTATGGAGAGAGAGACATTAGAGCCTATCTCGTGTTAGCCTTTGCTTTGTCACTTTTTTCCTTTATAGTACACCTGCAAGATATAAAAACCGTCAGTGATTTATGATATTTAAGAGCTTTGGACATAACGATGGAGTTGCTTTGAAATATGAGGCGGTTGTCCTCTGGACCGGTAATGCTGTGGAAGAATGTTCGTCTTTTTCCCACCTCAACATTTTCATCTGTTTACATAATTGAATTGAATGTGGAAGTACATGTATGTATTATTCAGATGTGATTGTGTGTGTATAACATAATCCAACTGTAATTTTTATTTATATATAAACGTAATCCTGGGGCCCCTGGGCATAGCATCCTGCTTCTCCAACTAGGGTTGTAGCTTAGCAATTGATAATAATGATAATAATAATAATAATAATAATAATAATAATAATAATAATAATAATAATAATACAGAATTTTCATCGAAGGAAACGAATAGGCAAATGCCCATAATCGGGTAATTATTCTGTTTTCATTTTGAAGAGGCACAAGCCACAAGGGCAATCAGCTCAACTCCATCACCTTAAAAAAAAAAAAGAAAAAAAAAAAAAAAAAAAAAAAAAAAAAAACTTTCCTCGAAAAACGGTATTTCCTGTTTTCTGGAAGCTCAGTAGAAGAAAGAGAGTTCCCTTCTTCGAGTTTTTTTTTCTTATTTCAGCACAGTATGTGAGGAAACAACACCTGGTGTGTTGCACAATGAAGGCAGGAGAAACTGGTGAGATTCAAGGCCAATTGCCACAGTAGTATCAAAAGATTAAAATGTATTGAAGATCTAATGACAAGCTTGATATAAGAGGAATTTAGAAGAAAGCTAATTATAGATTATTAACCAGTTAAACTCGTATGGTGTGTCTCACGGATATGAGTACATTACTCCCAAACTAAACTCAATTTTTTTTAATGTGTCGCATTTGCACTAACTCGCAGCGGTGCCCTTTTAGCTCGGAAAAGTTTCCTGCTATCTGATTGGTTAGAGTTATCTTGTCCAACTAATCAGCGATCAGGACACTTCCGAGCTAAAAGGGCACCCCTGTGAGTCGGTGCAAATCTGCTTCAATAAAAAAAATTGACTATAGATTGTATAAGTACCTCGTGAATCCGAGAATCACCTACGACATATGAAGATTACATCTACAAAAGATTATCTTATATATGATAGTCATTTTTTCCCTTCCACATTTTTCTTGATACGGACGTCATAGGACAGATCTCACCTGTGAATAATGAAGAGAATATCGCGGTGTAAGACAGGAGTGAATAGCGTCTGTAATATGCACGACATGTAGAGGCCTTCCTTTGACAGGTGAGATGGTCTCTTACTGAAAGAAGGAATGGCCAGGATTTTTTTCACCACTTCAATATCTTGTGTAGTTGTACCGGTGTTTTCCATTTTAGCATTTGCTTGGAATCTTGAACAGCTTTACTAATTTGTATTATTATTATTATTATTATTATCATTATTATTATTATTATTATTTTTATTTGCTAACCTACAACCCTAGCTGGAAAAGCAGGACACTATAAGCCCAAGGGCTTCAACTGGGAAAATAGCCCAGTGAGGAAAGGAAATAAGGGAATAAATAAATTAAATTAAAATTAATTATTATTATCACTATAATTATTACTTGCTAAGTTCCAACCCTAGTTGGAAAAGCAGGATGCCATAAGCCCAAGGGCTTTAACTGGGAAAATAGCCCAGTGAGGAAAGGAAATATCGAAATAAATAAACTATAAGAGAAGTAATTAACAATTAAGATAAGAGATTTTAAGAACAGTAACGTCACTGAAATAAATCTTTCATATATAAACTATAAAAACTAAAAAAAAGGGCAAGAGAAATGAGATAGAATACTGTGCCTGAGTGTACCCTCAAGCAAGAGAACTCTACCCTAAGACAGTGGAAGACCATTGGTCCATAATTTGGAAACGAAGGTTCTAAATGCCATTTTAGGAACAATATGAGTAAAAATACATGACGACCAGAAGAAACTAGAGAATAGATAGTTTTCAGCTTTTTTTTTTTTTTTTTTTATAAATTCGATGGGGAGGTTTAGTTCACAAGGGTCAGAATGCTGCATCGATCTTCTATCAACGTGCTTTTTCCATTTTGTATGGGGTAAGCACGATTGCCTTCTTTTCGAAGGACTTTGCTTTGGCTCCTGCAATTGAAATATGATTATTATTATTATTATTATTATTATTATTATTATTATTATTATTATTATTATTATTATTATTTTTAAAAAAATAGAAATAAAAGACTGAAATATTTCCGTATTATGGGTAGAGTTCTCCGTAGATTTATATTGTTTCTTTGCGTTGTTAGCGATAAGTTAGTATAACTGATGAAACAAAGGACTTTTGGCAATTCTAGAAAGTCTGGTGGCATTGATTTAGTTCTTTTTCCAGACTTCTCAAAGCTTCTGATCTTTCTTGGATATAGATTGAATATCTGAATATTACAGGCGGTAATACAAACATGTGAGGCAATGGTAGCAGAGATGGATTGTTGAATGATTTACTGTAAAGTATGCAATTGTATACATACAAGAAGAGAAAGACAATTGGATGAAATGATAAAACCAGGGAATGGAGTAAACGTAGCTCGGTATACAACTAACAACAAATGCAGCCGTTTATAGTCCATTGCAGGACAAAGACCTTAGACGTTTAAATGTTTAAAGGCCGCTCATGAATGGCAGAGTCAATGGACAGTGATATTGCCCTAGCAAGAAGCACAATGCCCTGGGCTAGAGCCTGACCATATATACGTACGATCAGCGCCCAAGCCCCCTCTACTCCCAAGCTAAGACCAGGGCGGGCCAGGCAAAGTCTGCTGATGAATCAGCCGGTAAGACATATAGGCTTCTCCAAAATTCGCATCCTTGGCTTACAAGGAGGGTTAGGTTTCAGCCACTAAAGGAACTAACGAGTTTGAGCGTGACTCGAACCCCAATATGGCGGTCACCAGTCAGGGATTTACCAAATAGGCTACCACAACCCTTATTCGTGTCTGGGGTTTGGCTATTGCGGATTGGTGATGGTGGGAGACTTAAGACTGATAGCAAACCAAACTAATATGGGTGGCCCTGAGTAGTACAGCTTTGCTGATTATGGCGGTAGACAAAGCCTTTCACCAAGTTAAGGTATCCCCACTCAGAAAGGATCAACAAAAACACATTAAATAGATAAATTAAAACTGGGGTATATTTAACATAGATCAGAATTAAAAGTCAATAGGGATAAGAGTGACTAGTAAATCCTGCGTCAGAAAATAGAGCTTCATTATTATTATTATTATTATTATTATTATTATTATTAGCTAAGCCACAGCCCTAGATGGAAAAGCAGGATGCTATAAGCACTAGGGCTCCAACAAGGAAAAATAGCCCAGTGAGGAAAGGAAACAAGGAAATAAATAAACTTCGAGAGAAGTAATGAACAATCAAAATAAAATATTATAAGAACATAACATTAAATTAGATGAACTACAAAAACTTGAAGATAGAATAGTGTGCCCGAGAGTTACCCTAAAGCAAGAGAACTCTAACCCAAGGCAGTGGAAGACCATGGTACAGAGGCTATGGCACTACCCAAGACTAGAGAACAATTGTTTGATTTTGGAGCTGCTTACCATAGCTAGTCTCTTCTACCCTTACCAAGAGGGAAGTAGCCACTGAACAATTACATTGCAGTAGTTATCCCATTGAGCAAGAAGAATTGTTTGTTAATCTCAGTGTTCTCTTGGCTCTCAAGATAAGATAATATTTTCATGCAAGTTAAGTCTATCTTGATTTCGCCTCCAAAATATTATGAAATCTAAAAGGTATTTTTATAATCTCTCTCTCTCTCTCTCTCTCTCTCTCTCTCTCTCTCTCTCTCTCTCTCTCTCTTCCATCATCATCTTTATAGGCCTACGTAAATCCGTGTCGGCAGAATGAGGAGGTTTCATAGACGAGGAACGCTGAATGGATACGTGAGAGATAGGGGCGTATGGGGGGGCTGTATGGGGCTCTGGCCGTGGGCGTAGGGGCGTGTAGAGGGAACGCATGCTGGCGTCTTAACTATGATTAATGATGGCTGAGGAAAGATTTATTCCAAGTTGTCTCGAGAGCATATGGAAGCATCAGAATTTTTTAACTTCGTTTCATAATATTTGCAAGAATCCTGGTTGATATTCTAATTGACATTGTGATTAATCTTCGTTATTTTGTGATATTGTTGTATCATTTTGATAAGATGTCACCCATTCCGACCACTACGCGAACTTACTTGAGACTGTTTTGCGGTATAATGTTATCATAGATGATTGACAAGATAAATATATATGTTTTGCATTTTTTCTTTTGATTGGCTCATTTGTTTTGGGTGATGTTTTATTGGTCTATTCTCTTTCATTAAGAGGTTTTAGCGGAATATGTCAAAAGCAATGGGAGGTATATGTATATATATATATATATATATATATATATATATGTATATATATATGTATATATATACATATATATACATATAAATATATATATATATATATATATATTATATATATATATATTATATATGTATGTATATATAATTATAGCATATATATATATATATATATATATATATATTAAACATATATATGTATATATATATATATATATATATATATATATATATATATATATATGTTATATGTTATATATAATAGTAAATTGTATATTATGTACAGTATTGTAAGCTGTATGTTATATATTATGTAAAAACCTGTCTGTACTCTGTAGGTACAATATATACGCGTACAACCAATATGTGTTTTCTACACATTTAAAGAAGGTGGCGCTACTTTCCGGACTTTTAAAGTCGCAAGCTGGCCTGGAATCAAATCCCAGACACTGCGAGAGGGAGCTAAGTACTCTACAACAGTCAACAAGGCCACTGCATCCACAAACACATACACGCACAAACACACCTTCGAAAAGCTCGAAAGGGCGAATAAGCCTCCCCTCTCAGCGTCTCGGGATACTGAGAATAACCGTATTTTCACCAAGTGACACTGCTTGATTTACCTGTAGCAAGATGTCTAGTACTTGGCGTCTGCAGCAACTATCTGAGTCAAACAGAAGGAGAAAGGATAATATACCACAGATGTATATTTAAAGGCCTCTCATGAATGGCATAATCAAGGGATAGTGACAATGCCGCCTAGAGACTGACCACATGATCCGCGCCTAAGCCCCCTCTCCACCCAAGCTATGACTAGGGAAGACAAGGTAATGGCTAATGATGATTCAAGAAAATAGACCTATAGGCACTCCCAACCCCCCCCCCCCAACCCCCACATCCAATCCTCAGAAAAATGGTGAAATTGCAGACACTACAAGAAACTATCAAGCTTGAGTGGGTCTCGAACCATAGTCCGGCAGAACAACAGGCTGAGACGTTTCCAATAGGCCGCCACAACCCTTAAGAACTGTGATGATTTTTTTTTTACATAGAAAGATCAGGATGCCATGTACATAGACGATGGTAAAGGAGCAGTGTATGCAACTATGGGTAGGACAATTTTTTATTTTGTTGGAAATAGCTGGAAATTGTAGATCCGTGGAAGGGATAACATTTTTAATGTTAATCGTATGGGTAAAATCAAGTGTGGAAACAAAATTGTAAGCTTGAGACCAAACATTAACCTTCTGGCTAGTACAGTGGTAACTTGTTCGCCTAGCATTTGCATGGCGGCAGATCGATCCTGCCCGGGCGGTGAGGTTAAGCTCTTTACTAGGGAGGCCACTATTATGGTTGGGCATTACATTGGGGGTTGGGCTTGCCTGTCTGACTTCCTGATGAGCATCTGTAACCAGACACTTTTAACCTTTAAAGAAACGGAAAAGCAAACTTTTTACATTTCTTGTGTAAGTTTGAGCCTGTTATATGAGAATATGAGAAGGTCGGAGTAACTGGGAATGCAGAGAATCCTGCCTTTGGGAAAAATAGTTTGGCAATTTAAGATGCATAGTTTCCTAAAGATTATAATCATAAATATACTTTTGAAAGAGAAAATCTTGGTGAGGAAAAGATTTACTATAGGAGATGGATGCAATAAGAAGTGGCTGTATTTCTGATCATTATTCAATTGAGGCAAGAGTAAAGATAGATAGACTAATTCAATAGAAAGTAGCTATGGTTAAAGACAAAGGTACAAGGAGTAGATGAGCAATATTTGTGTGAAATTATATGAAGATTTCGAAAATCAGTGGTGAGTGTTTGATGGATTTAGAACGTTAGGAAGAGGGATCAGAAAACTAAGGGTTAATGAAGGTGGAAAAACATATTTGAGAAGATATTGTACACGAGAATGGATAGAATAATCGAGAGAAACGCGACAGGGTAATGTAAATGAAAATTCTAAGACTAGAAGGATGAGTCAAGAAAGGACTTTGGGGAAATATTGGGTGATGTGATAGATA
>NC_090754.1:41539779-41549779 GCF_036898095.1 Palaemon carinicauda | reverse complement strand
CACTACAAAACGATAATGATATTAACGATAAGAGACATATACGGCAGACTCAACAGACGTCCATTGATTACTTCACTTATAATTAGGACGGCATCGCTGCTTCGATTTTATTCTTAATTTTAGAATCTCGTTTCGCTAAAGGCAATCTAAATTAGGCGGGGTAACTGCTGTTTCAGTGATTCCCTCGTTTCACTTTCGTAGGTAGAGGTGTAAAGTAACTGGTGTTACATTTTGAAGTTAGAGATGTAAAGTAACTGGTGTGATTGCCTTATTTCACTTTTGTAGATAGAGGTGTCATGATAAATGATGATGGTAGATGTAGAAAGAAGTTGGTCGCCTAGCCAACTCTCCTTTATGGAAATTATATTTGTATGAAAATATTAAAAATAAATGATGGATATGTTGAGATGAACTGTGTGTAGAAGCAGTGTAAGAAGATTTGATTTGATGAGAATGTTGAAATGTTAGAATAGTTAGCAAAGGGAAAGACTTTGTCGAGTATTTTAAAGTGGTTTGGTCAGGTGGAAAGAATGGATGATAATAGCTTTTTGAAAGTGTTAGATAGATTGTGTGAAGTACGTGATGGAAAGCAGGAACCATGGCTTTCATGTAGGATAATATTGTTTACGTGATAAGACTGAATAGAATGGTGAGGAGTTTGTACAGGTTGTCAACGTACTGTTAATGAAACTTCTGTGGAGGTACTATCGTTGTTCAAGGTGCATTGTATAGGAGGTTTATCTATCTATATATATTTATATGTATATATATATACATATATATATATTTATATATATACATATATATATATTTATATATATATATATATATATATATATATATATATATATATATATATATATATATATATATATATATATATATATATATATATATATATATATAAAACTCGGACCAAGATACTTTCAGTCTGCATCTTTGTATAGGAGGTAATTGGAGAGGGTGGATCAAGGACGGGTGATAGAGAAGTTCAAACGTGGCGTTCGTTATCCGTAGACTAATTCCATCGTTTTCATAAGCATTCTCACTCTCGGTGTTCATGGACAAATTATATTTTTCTATCAGTTGTTCAATTGCTCATGACTTTAAGTACATAGGCCTTTCTGTCTGATTCGAACAGTTCTGTACCATGCACTGATTTGTCTTTTTAGCCGGAAAAAAAAGATGGCTTATCTTTTTAGATACCAATATCGACACAATATGAATCACAAGAAGTTTCAAATTCCCCGTATGTCGAAAGCTTAAAATTTTATGTATATTATTTCAACAGTTCAATTAGTGGTTAGCTGTTTGATATTTTTTTTTTTTTTCATTCAAGTTTTCAAATTTGTTGTTTTATGTGGTAAATTATAGAAAATAGATTTATAGCACCGAAGAGCAGAGTTAAGATAAACTATTATTATTATTATTATTATTATTATTATTATTATTATTATTATTATTATTATTATTATTATTATTACAGACTGAGCTAAGGTATAATAGCGAAACCAATACACTAAGGAAAATAACGAATTGGTTCAGAATGAATAATGAAATAAATAAAAAAAAAATAAAAACAACGAAACTAAGTAGGCTAAGTGTCTGGCTATATATATATATGTATATATATATATATATATATATATATATATATATATATATATATATATATATATATATATGTATGTGTGTATGTATATATAATATGTATATATATAATATATGTGTGTATATATATATATATATATATATATATATATTGATATATATACAGTATATATATATATATATATATATATATATATATATATATATATATATATACAGTATATATATATATATATATATATATATATATATATATATATATATATATATATATATATGAATATATACAATATATCATCATCCTCATCTTCATCTCCTCCTACGCCTATTGAAGCAAAGGGCTTCGGTTAGATTTCACCAGTCGTCTCTATCTAGAGCTTTCAATTCAATACTTCTCCATTCATCATCTCCTGCTTCACGCTTCATAGTCCTCGGCCATGTAGGGCTTGGTCTTCCAACTCTTCTAGTGCCTTCTGGAGCCCAGTTGAAAGTCGGGGAGTGTGAGAGCGTGCCGAGACCATCTCCATCTACCCCTCACCATGATCTCATCCACATATGGCACTCGAGTAATCGCTCTTATAGATTCATTTCTAATCGTATTATACCATTCAACTCCCTATATTCCTCTGAGGGCTTTGTTCTCAAATCTACAAAATCTCTTGGAAATTGTTTCAGTGTCGTGCCATGACTGGTGTCCATGCAGTAACAAAATTTATCTAAACATTTATCTAGATTCAGAAGCAGTTTACATTATTATTATCCCTCGTCGGGTATTTATTGCCGAGGTCGCGTGAATTCGATATTGAATTTTTTTTTTATGTAGATATATATATATATATATATATATATATATATATAATATATACATATATATAATATATATGTACATATACATATATATATATATATATATATATATATATATATATATATATATATATATATATATATATACATATATATATATATATATATATGTGTGTGTGTGTGTGTGTGTGTGTGTGTGTGTGTGTGTGTGTACAGAGATGTAATACACACACACACACATATATATATTATTTATTAGTATATATAAATATATATATATATATATATATATATATATATATATATATATATATTTATATGTGTGTGTGTATGTGTGTGAGTGTGTATTACATTTATATACAGACATACACGCACATATATATATATATATATATATATATATATATATATATATATATATATATATATATGTATTTATGTATGTATGTATATTAGTATACAATGATTCATTCGAATTGTCACTTGGAGTTTCTTCATTTCAGTAATTTCAATTAATTTAAACGACTCATCGTATTTTGTATTCTTTTTTAAAGACCAAAGTCCTTTAGGATAACCCAGTATAGCAACGTCACTCGGTTAATCTCCATAGTTGTTTTCGAGTCTCAGTTGTAACCTTTGCCGAGCGCACACTTCAACGATTGTGAAGGTATTTGGGGCTACATTATTATTATTATTATTATTATTATTATTATTATTACTTGCTAAGGTACCGCACTAGTTGGAAAAGCAGGATGCTATAAGCTCAGGGGCTCCAACAGGGAAAATGGCCCAGTGGGGAAAGGAAACAAGGAAAAATAAAATATCTTAAGATCAGTAACAAGATTAAAATGAAGATCAATATAAACCATGAAAACTTTGAGATTGCATCACCTAACACGTAAAGGATAATATAACATTTGTTAAATTCAACTACAAAAAGCTTTAATTCAAACGTTGTGAATTTAAAAAAATGAATAAGAATATAAATGAAAGATGTTCGCGTAATTATGAACAAGATCTAACAAACGTTGGCATCAACTACAAAAGGATTTAATGCAGATATTATGAAATTTAAAGCAATGAATAAGAATATGAATAGAGAAATGAATAAAAGTTGTTCGTGTAATTAAGAGCAATCCTTATTTCCTTTCCTCACTCGGGTATTTTCCCTTTCCCACTGTGGCATGTAGCATCTTGATTTTCCAGCTAGGGTTGTAGGTTAGCTAATAATAATAATAATAATAATAATAATGATAATAATAACATAGCAAACGTTAGCACGAGGCTGCAAAAAGTTTTAACGCAAAAATTTTGAAATTGGAAAACAAATTAATAAAATACGAATAAGTTTAATAATAAACTTTGGTCGCATAAATACGAACAAACCCTAACAATCTTTGGCATCAAATGCAAAAGGCTTTTATGCAGATATCATGAAATTGAAAAAAATAATAAGAAGAATAAATTGATGAATAAACGTACAATTAAGACCTAACAAACATTAGCATCAACTGCAAAAAAAAAGAAGAAGAAAAAAAAAAACTTTGAAGTAGACATTTTTAAAGAAAGAAAAATAATAATATGAATAAATTGATGGATAAACGTAGTTTGTGTAATTACGAACAAGACCTACCTGGCCGGATAATTGGCAGCGGCCGGTAGTCGGGTAATAGTTAAAAATGAAAAGGCGTAACGTGTGTAATCAATCAATCAATCATCTTTCGCAGGCGAAGAGTAGAATGAGAGAGAGAGAGAGAGAGAGAGAGAGAGAGAGAGAGAGAGAGAGAGAGAGAGAGAGAGAGAGACCCCTCTGCCAGTCCAAGTAGGGAGAGGAGGGGGTGAGGTTCAAAGTAGGGAGAGGAGAGGGGTTCCAAGTAGGGGGAGGAGGAGTGGAGGTTCCATGTAGAGAGAGGAGGGGGTGAGGTTCAAGGAAGGGAGAGGAGGGGGGTACCAAGTAGGGAGAGGAGTGGGTGAGGTTCTTAGTAGGGAGAGGAGTGGGATTAGTGTCCAAATAAAGAAAGGAGGGGGAGGTTCCAAGTAGGGAGAGGAGGGGGTTTGGTGTCCAAGTAGGGAGAGGAGGGGGTAAGGTTCAAAGTAGGGGGAGGAGGGGGTTGGTGTCCAAGTAGGGAGAGCAGAGGGTTTGGTGTCCAAGTAGGGAGAGGAGTGGGGTTGGTGTCCAAGTAGGGAGAGGAGGAAACGGAGGGGGGGGGAGGGGGAAGGGTGAGATTCGATAGAGTGGAGAGTACCGTATAACACTACGCGTATAAAATAGATTCCATATTGGAGAAGCCAAACGCTGGTACGAGACTACACAAGGCACGCTTAATGAGATTATCAATAATATGCCGGATAAGAGAGTGGGGGAGGGAATGTGGATTATGGCTGCGGCATTTGGCCAACAAGGAGGAGATCTATTGCGATGATTGTTATTAGCAGTAGTGCACGCGACCCGTCAAAAATGACGGCTTGATTGTTTTGAAAGATATGCGCACAAACGCACAAACATACATACAGATTCATCCCTTCCCACCCCCCCCTCTCCCTTTCCTAACTACAATCCCTCTCACTGGGGTATGACTAATCCTTCTACCCCCCTTGCCGGTGAGCGTGACTGGAAAGATAGATTATATATATATATATATATATATATATATATAATATATATATATATATATATATATATATATATATGTATATGTATATATACAGTATATATATATATATATATATATATATATATATATATATATATATATATGTATGTATGTATATGTATATGTATATATACAGTATATATATATTATATATATATATATATATATATATATATATATATATATATATATATATATATATATATATGTATATATATATACACGCACACATTAACCAGACACTTGCTCTTTATTATTATCATCATTATTATTATTATCATTAATAATATTATTATTGTTGTTATTATTATTATTATTATTATTATTATTATTGTTATTATCATCATCATCATCATCATCATTATTATTATTATTATTATTATTATTATTATTATTATTATTATTATCGTTATCATTATCAATATTATTATTATTATTATTATTATGTGTAATGGATGTAGAGAGAAATCCACTGCTATATTTCTGTCAAATATATCATAATTTATTAAGAGAGCTTGCAGAAGAATTAGCTCTCATTGTGATTCATATTGGTAATGAGAGCCAAGTAGGCTCTTGAAATGTCTGTATAAATTATGTATTTTGACAAAATAATTATTTTTTAAAGATTATCATCATCATCATCATCATCATCGTTGTTGTTGTTGTTGTTGTTGTTGTTGTTGTTGTTGTAATAACAAGCCTGTTTTTGTCAAGTCTTTATAGTTTATATAGGAAATATTTATTTTGGTGTTGTTGCTATTCTTAAAATATTTAATTTTTCCTTGTTTCCTTTTCTCACTGGGCTATTTTCCCTGTTGTAAGCCCCTGGGCTTATAGCATCCTGCTTTCCCAACTAGGGTTATAGTTTAGCAAGTAATAATAATAATAATAATAATAATAATAATAATAATAATAATAATAATATGGCGTTAAGTAGATAATAAATAGATATATTTATTATAAAAACGATCACTCCCAGAGATTTTTTTTTTTTAATAATAAAGAAAGAGAAGTCAAAACTCTGAAAATTTCCCCTCATTTATTTATGTACATAATTTGGGACAAAATACCAAATGCTATTTTAAACCCTCTGAAAAAGAAGGCGTACGTACATGTTAGTTTAATGGTATTTAAATGCTAAGTATCTCATAAGATAAAGATGATAAGGCATATGTGCATGAAGTATGAGACAGAATCATCCCTAATATAAATAGGATCTCAAAGAGTACAAAGCCCACAGATCTCTTCTCAGGGTGTAAGACTGAGTAAGGATCTTGAAATTATTGAACACTAATGAATTATGACTTTTCGAAGTCTAAACCATTGCATATATATATATATATATATATATGCTACATATATTATATATATATATATATATATATATATATATATATATATATTTTATATATGTATATATATGTATGTATATATATTGTCTGTATATGTATATATATATATTTTATATATGTATATGTATATATGTATGTGTATATATATATACATATATATATATATATATATATATATATATATATATATATATATATATATATATATGTGTGTGTGTGTGTGTGTGTGTATGTATATATGTATGTATATATGAATAAATGTATATATATATATATGTATTTATATATATATATATGTATATATATATATATATATATATATATATATATATATATATATATATATAATATATATATAAAAGAATGAGTTATCCATTTTCTATTACATATAGCTTCATCATCATCCATGTTATCAGAAGGATTAACACACTAAGGGCTGCAGAATTGTAAGAGCCCGTGCTTGGCCAGAAGAGACAGGTAATCTACAACTACAGGGTTAAACGAGATTAGTAACTTCCATTTCAAGATACAAGGTCTCACCCTGGAAGATTTGTCCTTAGTTGTAAATTAACAAACAATTGCTCAAGTTGGTACGTCTACCTTACATAGATTCAGAAAGATGAGTAAATCTTCGAGACGTGCACTTGTCATTACGGTGGGATTATAGTTCTTAGGTCAGAAGTTGAACTTTTGTGTTATTTGAAGGAGCAACAGATAACGTAACCAGGTTAATGTGGAAACTACAAATACGTATATTTCTCTACGATGTTCCTGGCATAAGTTATTATATAGAATAAGTATTTTTTACGTGGAACCAGTAAAATGTTATGTCTTGAGAAGAACTCAGGAAATCATCGGAACGCTTGTGATTCGTTGTTTATAAGGTTTAATCTTCTCTAAAGTAAACTAATCTACTTAAGTTTTACACCCTTATTTGCGTCCTTTTGTGAGTAGCGTTAGAATTTATCTTGTCTCTTTTGACCCAAGCAGTATGTGTACACAAACACACGCACGCACGCACACACACACATGTATATATATATATATATATATATATATATATATATATATATATATATATATATATATATATATATATATATATATATATATATATACATATATATATATATAGGTTATATGTATAAGCAAGTTATTAATGTATATGTATATATATTTGTGTAACTATATATATATATATATATATATATATATATATATATATATATATATATATATATATATATATATATGTATGTATATATATATATATATATATATATATATATATATATATATATAGGTGATATGTATAAGCAAGTTATTAATGTAAACATATATATTTATGTGTATATATATGTATATATCTATATATATGTATATGTGTGTATGTATATATACTGTATATATATCAATATATATATATATATATATATATATATATATATATATATATATATATATATATTGATATATACATATACACACACACACACACATATATATATATATATATATATATATATATATATATATATATATATATATATTTATATATATATGTAAGTGTGTGTGTGTGTACACGTATGTATGTCCATCCACCCGACCACCCATAAGCCAGTACTGAAAGGGCAATCATCACCCGGAGAGTTTTATGAAAACTCCTACTGTGGGAGAAAAGCGATCGCATACGGTAAATGATCGCTCACTCATTCCAGCTAGGAAAAATAATCATTATCGGGTGATTCTGGTGCGGTTGATCCATTAATCATCGCTAATCCCGACCTAATGACTGATTATTAGGGATCCATTCTTGTTCGGGGGTATATCTCCATATTGCGAATTTATCTCCGCCAGCGGATGCTGATAGCGATGTCAATAGATATTGGTATCGATCAATCTTTGCTTTGACTTGTTGATATTATATTGTTCAGCCCAGTTTTATTTTTTATTTTTGTTTCTTGTATTTCTTCCTTTATTAATTTTTGTTAATAATTACAGTGGTTTATTAATATGTTATTAATAACGCTCGTGGGATGAGTACTCTCATCGTTGTTCATAATCGCATTTTTATTTTTTGTATTTCTTCCATAATTTTTTTTCCTTTTTTTTTTTTTTTTTTTTTTTTTTTTTTTTTTTTTTACAGTGGTTTATTAATGTTAATAACGTATGTGACATGAGTACTTTCATCGTTGTTAATACTTGCATTTTTATTTCTTGTATTTCTTCCATTATTCATTCATTTTTTTTTTTTTAATTACGGTGGTTTATTAATATGTTATTAATAACGCTCGTGGGATGAGTACTCTCATCGTTGTTAATAATCACATTTTTATTTTTTGTATTTCCATTTTTTTTTTTCTTTTTTTTTATATAATTACAGTGGTTTATTAATATGTTATTAATAACGTATGTGGGGCGAGTACTTTCATCGTTGTTAATAATCGCATTTTTAAGGAATATTTTTAGGGATATTTAGGGAAATTTTTAGGGATATTTTTAGGGATATTTTAGGGATATTTACCCTTCATACCATTCTGATCTTAACACTACGTTTGCAGTTAATTCTAATAGCCATGCAGTCTCCATCACGAGGCTCAATACTACACAGTATTCTAGAAGTATTATTCCAGCTGTGACCAAGTTTTGGAATAATCTTCCTAATCGGGTAGTTGAGTCGGTAAAACTTCAAAAGTTCATATGAAAGATCTGTTTTAATGTTGTTACTGTTCTTAAGATATTTTATTCTAATTGGTTCATTATATCATATAGTTTATACATTTCTTTGTTTCATTTCCCCCACTCTGCTATTTTTCCCTGTTGGAGCCCTTGGCCTTATAACATCCTGGTTTTCCAACTAGGGTGCTTAGCTAGTAATAATAATAATGATAGTATTTTGATAGTGTTAGCAGTAACCTTGGAAGTAGTAGTAATAGTAGTAGTAGTAGTAATAGTAGTAGTAGTTTATTATTCATACCTTTAAAAGCAGTAGTAGTGAAAGGAACCGGTAGAGAGTAAAGGAGGAATAGGATAGTAACATCACTTTTAGTGATAGCCCTCATATTTGTAATGAAATAAAATGAAAGTATATATATATGCATAGATATACTTCAATTTAACTGATAGCAGTAACATTAATGTTACTGACAGTCACAGCGCTGTTCATTGTACTGTTATTGCTCGCCATTCTCTGCTAAGAATTAGATGACTCCACATATAGTTATAATTGTTCGATATTATTGTGTAGGGGAACATAATTATTTTCATTCTTGCCCCAAAAATATAATTCTTCCATATACAGTAGTTTCAAATATTTATTGATTGATTAAAATATGCAATAGAGATTTAGCAGGATGAATGAATATTGAGTTTCTCCCCCGAAATGTTACGATTTGAATCAATTTCATTACAGCCCTTTTGGGATATGCTGAAATATATGCATATGTCATATGCATATTGCAAAGGGGTCCATTTTGTATGGGTTTCATAATGCCAAGGTCGAATGTCCAAACTTTTTTTTTTTTTTTT
Organism: Palaemon carinicauda; assembly: GCF_036898095.1. Classification (NCBI taxonomy): domain Eukaryota; kingdom Metazoa; phylum Arthropoda; class Malacostraca; order Decapoda; family Palaemonidae; genus Palaemon; species Palaemon carinicauda. Next base: position 41,539,827 of record NC_090754.1, on the reverse strand, counting down.
TTTTTTTTTTTTATATTGTATGGGATTTATATCCCCTCTAACCCCCCC
>NC_090754.1:41522279-41534779 GCF_036898095.1 Palaemon carinicauda | reverse complement strand
AGTTTTAGATTTTTCAAAAGAAGATATTATCGATATATTTACTCTGAATAGGGAAGTGTAATGTCTTTGAAATGTTTTGATTTAGTTTACTGGAAAGTATATTTCGGTAAATTTTTCATCATGTTTATTTGGTATATCATCAAGTTTAAGATTTTTCATAAGAAAATATTGTTATCGTTTTATGGGATATGTTCTGTCAATTTTTATATCTTTTGGGAAGTATATGATGTTTTTATTTTGAATAGGGAAGTGTAATGTATTTGAAATGTTTTGATTCAGTTTACTGGGAAATATATTTATGTAAATTTTTCATCATGTTTATTTGATATATTTTATAAAATTTAAAAGTTTTAGATTTTTCATTAGAAAATATTGTTGATATATTTACTATGAATAGGCAAGTGTAATATCTTTGAAATGTTTTGCTTTAGTTTAATTGGAAATATATTTCTGTAAATTTTTCATCATGTTTATTTGATATATTATCAAGTTTGGGATTTTTCATTAGGAAATATTATTGATATATTTACTCCGAGTAGGGAAGTGTAACATCTTTGAAATATTTTAATAAAGTTTACTGGAAAATATATTAAGTTTAGTAAATTTTTTTTTCACGTCCATTTAATATAATTTTATTATAAAGTTTAAAAGATTAAGATTTTTCATACGAAAATATTATTGATATATTTACTCTGAATAGGAGAATGTAACATTTTTTAAATATTTCGATTAAATTTAGGCCTACTGGAAATTCTTAGGTTTTGTAAATTTTTCATCACGTCCATATGATATATTATAAAGTTTAAGAAATTAAGATTTTTCATACGAAAATATTATTGATATATTTACTCTGGGTAGAAGCGTATACCATCTATGAAATATTTTGATTAAGTTTACTGGAAAATATATTAGTTTTTGTAAATTTTTCATCACGTCCATTTGATATATTATAAAGTATAAGTTTAAGATTTTTCCTAAGAAAATATTATTAATATATATACTCTGACCAGGAGATTTTAACAGCTTGAAATATTTTGATTAAGTTTAGGTTTGCTGTAAATTCTTAGGTTTTGTGAATTTTTCATCACAGTCATTTGATATATTATCAAGTTTATTAATTTTCATAATTAATATAATGTAAGCTATCGACGATTTAAAAAGGTTTTTATTTAAATTTATAGAGAATTGGTTCTTTTGTTGTGTTTGTATTGATTTTCAACCGTGGAATAATATTCATCCTTTTTAAATAATTTTAATTTGCAATATTGAAATTACCTGTCAGTTGTAGTCATGTTTTTATCATCATCGTCATCATCATCATCATCATCTCCTACGCCTATTGACGTAAAGGGCCTCGGTTAGATTTTGCCGGTCGTCTCTCCTTTCATCATCTCCTGCTTCAATCTTCATAGTCCTCAGCCATGAAGGCCTGTGTCTTCCAACTCTTCTAGTGGCTTGTTTGTATATGATGGTTTTTCCATCTAGTTTTTTTCAAGCTTTTTCCATTTCCCACCAAAGAATATTTGGGAATTTTGATCGTTATTAATAAATACCGGATTGTTATTACTTGATATTAATTATTTGTAAAATCGTTGTTAGAATTATTTTCACGTTCTGGTGTAATTTGAGAAATATGTTGTTTGAGAAATTTTTTTTATGTACGCCTTCTCACGATAATAATAATAATAATAATAATAATAATAGTAATTATTATTATTATTATTATTATTATTATTATTATTATTATTATTGTTATTATTATTATTATTATTATTATTATTATTATTATTATTATTATTGTTGTTGTTGTTGTTATTCTTGTTGCTTTTTATGATTACCACAATTTATTATCCTTATCATTATTATTATTACTATTACAAGCCAAGACGCAACCCTGTAGTTGGAAAGCAGTACCAACCTTTTTTTCTCATTTTAAGAAAGTAATTGTAAGGATTCTTTTTAATCACGGTCAATTTCATAGTTTTCCGACTTCGAAATTCCTTTCTATTTTTCATTTCTTTCTTGTGATCAACTTTCAATTATTTCCTCCTACAGTTTTAGGAATAATTTCTTATATGAATATTATTCGCTTTTATCTTATATGTGAATTTATAAGATAAGATAATAAAATAAAATAAAATAAAAATCCTTTAGTTATGTGGCCGAACATCTTACACTAAAGCTGGGGCGTTATTATTATTATTATTATTATTATTATTATTATTATTATTATTATTATTATTATTATTATTATTACTACTACATTTCATTTATTACCTATTATTAATATTATTCCCATTACTGCATTTCCGTAATTACTTTAATACTGTCATTTCAATCGTTACTTTATGGGAGGGTTAAAGACGTATAACATAGTTATAAAATTTTATATATTAATGTCTACTTTTTTTCCAAAGTTTCTAATTTTTTATTTGACTTCATTCTAAAATGTTACTTTTGGTGGTTTCATAATGCATCCACTAGATTTAGCAGCAGCGACTTAACACGTGATAATTAGATTATTATTATTATTATTATTGTTATTATTATTATTATTATGATTAATATTGTTATTATTATTATTATTATCATTATTATTATTTTTATTATTATTTATTACTATTATTATTTATTACTATTATTATTTATTACTATTATTATTTATCGTTATTATTATTTATCGTTATTATTTTTATTATTATTATTATTATTATTATTATTATTATTATTGTTATTATTATTATTATTATTATTATTATTATTATTATTATTATTATAAGAAAGAAAATTCCATCAAAATTAAAAAAATGAAGTATTCCATGAAACAGGCGAAGCTGCTGAAAGCGAAACGAGGCCATTTCACGGGAAATAACTTCCGCGGAAGAGCCAAGTTAAGAATCCGCTAAATGACAGTCTTCCGAGCATAAACACCCGAAGAGACTGCTCGTGGGTGGAGTGGGGGGGGGGGGGGGTTCTGACTTGAGGAGGCAGGCGAATAACTTAGATGGAAATGAACAATTTCGGCTCTTCTAAACCATAACGTAATAGTCGTAATCTTTAATAAAGATTACTTTTTAAACCATCTCGGGCGCTGTTGGGCGAGGCTGGCTTGAATTAAATGTTGGTAAAACGGGCGTGGGGGCGTGTGGGGGTGGGGGAGAGGGGTATTTCTAGCATTTTTACTAGGCGGGATTATTTTGATATTTGCAGGACGGGAAATCTTGATAATGGTGGTGATGTAGTTTTGGTTGAATCTACTATTTGGGCTATTTCAGGATATCATACGAGAGTGTGGAAAGGGGGAGCTATTGGTTTTAAACAGAATCTCTCTCTCTCTCTCTCTCTCTCTCTCTCTCTCTCTCTCTCTCTCTCTCTCTCTCTCTCTCTCTCTCTCTCTCTAAATTTTTGCTACGTGTAGGCTACATACTGTACATTACTTGTTGGCTCTTATAAATACATACATGCATAATAGGCTATATATATATATATATATATATATATATATATATATATATATATATATATATATATATATATATATATATATATATACAGTATATATATGCATACGCGCGTGTATAAATTGGAATTATGACTATCTCTTATCGTTAATAATTGAAGCAAACGAAAAATCTCAAACGCATTTTATGCTTAGAATTGGGACGACTGTCCTAGTTTGAGAGGAACTGTAATTTGGAAAATTGTCTTGCGCTCTAAGTTTCAGCGATAAGATATAGGTCAACCTTATAAGGGATTTTATAAACTCGCACATCGGAGAACCTCAGCAGAATATATAAATGAATGCTTCCTTTTAGCGACTTACAACGGCGTTAGGGGTTAGCGCCCCCAGTTCACTTCGTGCGGTGTACTGCAGGTATTAGTAAAAGGTCCGTGCATCGCCTTTTTGGTTTTATTTTTCCCACAGATGTATCTCGATGATGAATAAGCTCCCCGGTACTAGCTATTTTTCCCTGTTGGAGTCATTAGGGTTATAGCATTTTGCTTTTTCAACTAGGGCTATAACTTAGCAAGTAATAATAATGATGATGATAATGATAATAATAATAATAATGATAATAATAATAATAATAATGATAATAATAATAATAATAGCGCCGTATCATGCGTCTCTAATCCCATAAGCCAATTAAGGTCTTCCACAGATCTTGCCATCAGTAACCTTAATTAGCTAATTTTTGAAACCCGAGTAAAGTGCTTGCGACAAATCTGTTAAGTGACATAAGTGTTTGTATCGAAAGCAAAGTGTTCAGATAGTTGTAATTAATTTCAAGTGTTTTCGGGAAAATTCGGGTACGAGAGGAAACATAAAAGTGCCAGAATTACAGGTGTTTGTAGCGAGTTTCAAGTAAATTTTAAGTGTCTGCAATGATCTTCAAGTGCAAAAGGCGAGCTTCAGTTGCCTGAAGCGAAGATGAAGTGGATGTAATGAAGTGCTTGGAAAATTATCCATCTCCGTTAAACACTTCAAGCGACTTGCAGTGTATTGAGGTTAGTCGGAGTGCTTCGGTCGTGTCCACAACTGCCAAGTTGTTCAGAACCTGTTGTGTCTTCTTCCAAGCAAAATACTTGGTAGTCAATAGTAATTACGATCTTCAAGAATCTGTAAGGAATTTCAAGTGGCTGGAAGCCTGGAACAGATTTCGGCGAACTGTAAGTGCCCGTAAAGGAAAGCAAGTTACTGGAGCGAATTTCATTCTGCTGTAACGAACTTCAGCGATCTTGTGTTTACAGCTAATTCAAAGTGCTCTTAGTAAACTTCAGACGCATATTGCCAAAATAAAGTGGATGTAATGAACTTCTAGTACTTCTAAAAAACATTTAGCGCCTGTAGAAGACTTCCAGTCCCAGCATGGAAATAAAGTGCTTGTAAATGAAGTGCTTCCGGTTCAGAATTATGTCTCTGTCGCGACACTGAAGTTCCTTTAATGATGTCCCGCCTCCTGAATAGTACAGTGGTAACGTGTTCGCCTAGCATTAGCATGCCGGCAGATCGATCCCTTCCGGGACTGTGTGTTTAAGTTGTTTACCGGGGAGGCCACTGCTGTGGTGGGTTAGGCTAGCCAGACTGACGTTCTGGTGAGCATCTATTCTGATGAAACTGGCACTAAAACCCGACACCTTTAACGTTTAAATTCATGATATGTTCACTTGGAACATATGAATGTAACATGACGTAATTACAGCTTACAACTGACAACTGTTCCGAAATCTTTAATTTGCGCTTCTTCTATCAAGCATCGTTGGCTTCGTGTTACATGTAATCAAAATCTAAAGTTTCCAGAGTTGTGATTGATATAAGAAATATACATTTGTACACTAAAAAAAAAAAAAAAAACGTAATTTTAATCGGAAATTCTCCGTAACAATTTACCGTTCTCAGCCGTATTTCAGTAAAATACAGGCGACCGTATTTTTTAGCCTATTATTATCTTTTACGGTTAATGACCGTAATATCATTCCTTAACGTCAATATATCCGTTTTTATAACGGAAAATGCCTGGCAACAATTATTCCAGGATTTTTACCGTTTTTTACGGCAAAATTTTAGAGTATAATTTTTTTCATCATCTTTCTATCTCGAGGAAGTTGTTTTCTATAATCCAGATCGTGCAAAGGCAATTTAGCAGAGGGTGGCCCTAGAGAAAAACTTCCCAACGGTCACAGCAACATTCATGCTTTATATTGTGCGTCTCTTCTCGTCTGAATAGCCAGCCTTCTGTTGTATTGAGCGCAAACTTCAGTGAATTCATATAATTAAAGATGTCTTGGGGTAGGGTTCTCTTGCTTGAGGGTACACTCGGGTACAGTGTTCTATTTTATTTCTTTTTCTCTTGTTTAATTGAAGGTTTTATAGCTTGAATATGAAACATCTAATTTAATGTTTTCACTGTTCTTAAAATATTTTATTTTAATTGTTTATTAGGTCGCTTGTAATTTAATTATTTCCTTGATTCTTTTCCTCGCTGAGCTATTTTCCATGTTTGAGCCCTTGGGCTTATAGGATCCGGCTTTTCCAACTAGGGTTGTAGTTTAGCTAATAATAATAATAATAATAATAATAATAATAATAAAGATTATTATTTTTATTATACTACTACTACTACTACTACTACTACTACTACTACTACTACTACTACTACCAATAATAATAATAATAATAATGATAACTACTACTACTACTACTACAACTACTACTACTACTACTACTACTACCAATAATTATAATAATAATAATAATAATAATAATAATAATAGTTTTGTTAAAGGTAATGGAATCCTCAGTTGCATTGATCTTGTACTCTGTATTCTAAAGAAGACAATGCAATAAAGGCAGCCATTATCTTTAACAATATTTGCCTTAAAGAGATTCTACTACCTAAATCAATAATAATGATAATAATTATAATAATAATATCCATTCCTCAGTTTGCTAATATTCTCCTTTCAATATCATGTCATCTGTACCGAAGATACCAATGGACTTTCGTCTCCTTTCATAATATTTTTTTTTTTTTGTCTTTCGCTTTTTTGGTGTGAAAAATGCTGACGCTGCTTTTGAGGGCAATTCGACGATGCGTCGGATATTCGTTAATTATTTATCGGCGATAGGCGGGCGATTCAACTCTTATATTATAATTTTTTTTATGTTCATATATATATATATATATATATATATATATATGTATATATATATGTATATACATATATATATCCCTCTTTGAGTGGTGATACCTTACTGTGGTGAAAGGGTTTCAGTATCTCCATGATCAGCAAAACTGTACTAGGTTGGTTTGCTCTGTGCAATCAGGCGAAAATATACTACCATCACCAATCTGCATTGGATAAACCTCAGACACGAATTGACTCGTCTGAGTCTTTTGTCCAGCAGTGACTAGAAATGACTGTTTTTGTTGTTTTCCACACACGTATATACTGTGTGTATATATATATATATATATATATATATATATATATATATATATATATATATATATATATATATATATATACTGTATATATATATATATATATATATATATATATATATATATATATATATATATATATATATTATTTTATTCTGTTATTACTTTGCTATGCATTTTTTGCTTTTCACGTATGAAAAACTTTATAGATTTTTGTTTCTACCATATGAATGATTCACAATGTTGTATTATAATTGTAATAATTATAAAAGAAATTATTAGGGTTCGAGATGATATTTGATGAGATTTTGACATGATTTTTAATTAAAGTTCTAGATTATATTAGATGAGAGTTCAAGATGATGTTTTACGAGTGTTCGAGATGATATATGGTAAAAGTTCGAGGTGATATTTGATGAAAATTGGAAGTGATATTTAATGAGGGTTCTAGATTGTATTTGATAAGAGTTCGAGGTAATATTTGATAAAAGTTCCAGGTAATATTTGACGAAAGTTCGAGGTAATATTTGGTGAAATTTCGAAGTGATATTTGATGAGAGTTTGAAGTGGTGTTTAATGAGGGTTCGAGATTATATTTGATGACGGTTCGAGGTGATATTTAATGAAAGTTCGAGGTAATATTTGATGAAAGTTCGAGGTAATATTTGATGAAAGTTGGAGGTAATATTTGCTGAATGTTCGAAGTGATATTTGATGAGAGTTTGGCGTAATGTTTAAATGGAGGTTCAAGATTATATCTGATGAAAATTCGAGGTGATATTTGATGAAAGTTCGAGGTAATATTTGATGAAAGTTAGAAGTGATATTCAATGAGAGGTCCACTTGATATTTGATTAGGGTTCGAGATAATATTTGATGAAAGTTCGAGGTAATATTTAATGAAAGTTAGAAGTAATATTTGATGAGGGTTCAAGATGATATTTGAAGAGAGTTCGAGGTGAATTGATGTAAGTTTGTGATGATAGTTATTTAATGAAAGTTTTAGATTTTTTATAAAAGATCACCACATTTCATGCAATAAAAGATTAAGATTGTATAAATCGAAAGTACGAGGTCATATTTGATACCAGTTCAAGAAATATTTGATAGAATTTTGTTAATGTTTGATCGAGGTCACGCGAACAAAATTGTCTATGGAAGTTCAGGAATATTTGAATATTTAATCGAATGTAATATTTTTTTGGGGAGTTCAGGAATATTTGAATATTTTATAGAAAGTAATATTTTATGGAAGTTGATAAATACTTGATGGTGCTCCGAGAAATATTCGGTAATAGTCGAGTCATCTTTTGTTGAAAGTTCAAAAAGAGTTCAATTTAGATTAAAGTACCGTTTAATGAAAGTTCAATTAAGGTTCTTTTTTTTGTAAGTTAAAAAATCTGTTATTATTATTATTATTATTATTATTATTATTACTTGCTAAGCCACAACCTTAGTTGAAAAAGCAAGATGCTATAAACCCAGGGGCCCCAACAGGGAAAATATACCAGTGAGGAAAGGCAACACGGAAAAATAAAATATTTTAAGAACAGTAACAACATTAAAATAAATATTTCCTACATAAACTATAAAAACTTTAACAAAACAAGACGATAAATAAGATAGAACAGTGTGCCCGAGTGTACCCTCAAGCAAGAGAACTCTAACCCAAGACAGTGGAAGACCATGGTACAGAGGCTATGGCACTACCCAAGACTAGAGAACAATGGTTTGATTTTGTGTTCTTCTCCTAGAAGAGCTGCTTACCATAGCTAAAGAGTCTCTTCTACCCTTACAAAGAGGAAAGTGGCTACTGAACAATTACATTGCAGTAGTTAACCCCTTGGGTGAAGAAAAATTGTTTGGTGTATAAGGACAGAGGAGAATCTGTAATGAATAGGCCAGACTATTCAGTGTATGTGTAGGCAAAGGGAAAGTGAACCGTAACCAGAGAGAAGGATCCAATGAAGGACTGTCTTACCAGTCTAAGGACCCCCATAACACTCTAGCGGTAGTATCTTTTTTTTTTCCAAAGAAAGTTCAAATAATATTTGATGCAATGGCAATATGATTATAAAGAATAATATACTTCATAATAAGAAACGATTTTAGAATTAAAATTAAAATAGATATCAAGTGATTTTAAACCTTTGTTTAAACGTGTTTGTATTTTGTTAAATTTAAGATTGTAATGTTATTTCACGTAATTGACAATTAGATAATTGAAAAGAAAATTAACAATAATGAACGAATGTTTTAGTGAACCTCAAACGTTGCATCTTCTTGAGAAAAATATTAAAATTAAAAGAAAAAATATTTATAATCTACTTATATCAAAGCACCGGGTGCCATCGCTCTAAATTAAGTGGCCTATCCACCTGCTCTTTATGATTTCTTGTACTACTACTACTACTACTACTACTACTACTACTACTACTACTACTACTACTAATAATAATAATAATAATAATAATAATAATGTTAATAATAATAGTAATAGTTTGGAGGTACTAGAAGGTCAATGAATAGGTCTACCTAAATAGCAAAAGAAGAGAGAGAGAGAGAGAGAGAGAGAGAGAGAGAGAGAGAGAGAGAGAGAGAGAGAGAGAGAGAGAGAGAGACGTTTTATTTCCGATCATAATGAATTATTTAGGTGCATTTTCTGAAAATTTATTCCATACTCTTGTTGATTTCAAGCCGTGAAATAAGTAGCTGGTAATTAACCGACTTCTGTGAAGCTATGTCAGTAAGAAAGGCATATGACTGAGAATTGCTCGGGTAAAAACACCGTTCTCTAGTTTTAAAGGTTTAAAGTCCTCTCATGAATGGCAGAGGCAAGGGACAGTGACATTGCCCTAAAGAGTGGCCGTGTATACATGTGATCAACGCCAAAGCCCTCTTCCACCCAAGCAAGGAGCAAGGAGGCCCAGGCAATGGCTGCTGATGATTTAGAAGGTAGATCTATGGACTCCCCCATATCTCGCATTCTTAGTTCACAAAGAAGGTGGATTTGCAGACACTACAAGAAACTATCGACCTTGAGCGGGTCTCGAACCATAGTCCGGCAGAACGCTAGGCAAAGAAGGTTTCAATAGGCCACCACAAACCCAGGGCATAGGCCTACGGCGTAAGAATAAATGTCCTAATCGCTTTTAAAAACCTTGGAAGATATTTAAACTTTATATCTCCAGATTTTGGAAACGATTTAAACTTATTCTCAGATCTGGAAAATATGTTATAGTTTATTACATCTGATAGATTGAAAATGTTTTGATATTAATATCTAAAGCTGAAACGTAGTTTGAAATCAGTATCTAAAACCTTGTAGAAATAGTTTGAACTTGATATTTGAAACATTAGAAAGTAGTGTAAACCCAGTAACTAAAATATTGGAAAATTAGTTTGAACTCATTATCTAAAACTTTGGAAACTAGTTTGAACTCAATATCTAAAACATTGTAAAAAATAGTTTAAACCTAATATTTAAAACATTGGAAACTAGTTTGAACTCAATATTTAGAATATTGGAAAAATAGTTTGAACTCATTATCTGAAACTTTGGAATCTAGTTTGAACTCATTATCTGAAACATTGTAAAAAATAGTTTGAACCTAATATTTAAAACATTGGAAACTAGTTCGAACTCAATGTCTAAATCTTTGGAAAAAATATTTAAACTCTAGAAAAAAAAATTGATTTAAACTTATACAAAATAAGAAAATTATTTATTCTGTATATCTCAAAAATTGGAAAATAATTTCAAACTTTGAAAAATTGAAAAACTAGTTAAAATCTACATCTCCAAAGCTATAGAAAAATAATTGAAAGCACCTTAATAGCCTTAGGCCTAAACAAAGCCTTTCACCCATTTCCAACATACTTAATAATTAATGATAATTTATTGCGTCATCGGTCAGGGCCTATTGAGGCCTGTCTGTCTGTGTCTGTCTCGCAGTCCCGACCGTTCCCACCCTCCTGTCTTTTGTTAGTCATTCGTCTGTCGTTCCTGTCAGCGTCAACTTTTTTTTTTTTTTTCGTGGTAGAAGTATGTCTGTCTAAGAGTAAAGAAAAAATATTCATTGTGTTATTGTTGTTGTTGTTGTTATTATCATTTAGTGTTTGGCTATTTTATTTTGTTTTATTGCTACTATCTCCTTTTGTTGTTATAGTTATTATTATGGTCGATATCTTCATAAGTTTTTTATTTACAAATTATAATATCTTTTTTTGGTGTAGTACGGAAGTGAGATGCAGAACTTAAATATATATACACACACACACACACACACACACACACACACACATATATATATATATATATATATATATATATATATATATATATATATATATATATATATATATATTATAAACAAAACAACAAATACAGCCATTCCTAGTCAACTGCAGGACAAAGGCCTCAGACAAGTACCTATTCATGTCTGGGTTTTGGCGGATTGGTGATGGTGGGATATTTTCGTCTGATAGCTCAAAGCAAACCAACCCAATATGGGTAGCTCTGACTAGTACAGCTTTGTTGATTAATCATGGCTATACACAAACCCTTTCACCTTGTTAAGGTATACCTACTCAGAAAGGGATATATATATATTAGTATATATATATATATTTTATATATATATATATATATATATATATATATTATATATATATATATATATATATATATATATATATATATATATATATATATATATATATATATATATATACAGTATGTGTGTGTGTGTTTTTATGTGTGTGTGTCTGTGTGTGTATTTCTCTGCTGCTAGATGGTATGTCACTAGAACCTCAATTTCTTGGGCCCGGATTCGATTCCCCGGCTGACCAGAATCTATTATCTTTGAGTTGCTTCACCCTTGGGTCTCTGATCCCGAGGTAGAGAGAACCCAAATATTAGGAGTATAATATATCGCTTGTATGAATATATGAAAAAACACGTCTAAATATGCAAAATTTATCATATATATATATATATATATATATATATATATATATATATATATATATATATATATATATATACATATATATTTATATATATATATATATATTGTGTGTGTGTGTTTGTTTGTACCTATATTGTATGGAATTCATATTTTTTCGACTAAATACGTCACATGCACTGTTAGAAATGTGCCGTAAAAAACGGTAAAATTCCTGACATGAATGTTGCCAGACATTTAGAGTTTTAAAAACGGATATATGAACGTAAAGGGGGTGATATTACGGTCACCAACCCGTAATAGATAATAACAAAGTATGGTGAAATTACGGTTGCCTGTATTTTACTGAAGTACGGCTGAGAACAGGATATTTTTTACACCTGTATTTTACTGAAATACGTCTGAGGACAGTATATTTTTTACGCCTGTATTTTACTGAAATACGGCTGAGAACAGTATATTTTTTACACCTGTATTTTACTGAAATACGGCTGAGAACAGTATATTTTTTACACCTGTATTTTACTGAAATACGACTGAGAACAGTATATTTTTTACTCATGTATTTTACTGAAATACGGCTGAG
>NC_090754.1:41509779-41517279 GCF_036898095.1 Palaemon carinicauda | reverse complement strand
CAAGCATGTTCAACATTGGATTCACATTGCGGTGCTCTTCCTTCGCAGGGGTGAGCAAGGACCTGGTGGACGACCTGAACAAAAATGTCACCAACAAGACTCCCGTGGGGAGGCGGCGGCGGAGGCAGCGGGAGCGACAGCGGCCCTTCGCTCACCCAGCTGGAGTCACCTCCGCCCACTCACGCCTCTCACGCCCTCAGCCACCCGCACCACCTTTCGCAGGGACCGGGGTCTCTGGCTAACCTCGACGCCCAGGGGTCTGGGAATTCCGTCAGCCACAGACAAGACGTAAGTGGCTTTATGGTCAGTCTCACATCTTGATTTTTTTGGGATTTTTTTTTTTTTGGGGGGAGGGGTATTTGAGGAAAAAAAAAGGGTTTTCAATTCAATGTATTTATTAGTTTTTTCCTATTTCAATAAATGTATGTTAGTTTTTTTAGGGGATTTTGAGAAGAAAAATTTGGATATCAATTTAATGTATTGTTAGTTTTTTGAGATTTCATTAAATGTATTTACTAGTTTTTGAGATTTCATTAAATGTATTTGCTAGTTTTTCGAGATTTCAATAAATGTATTTATTAGTTTTATGTCAGACTCACATCTTAACTTTTTGGGATTTTTTTGGAGGTGGGGGGGGGGGGGTGTCCGGAGGGGAATATGAAAAAAAAATTAATTTCAATTCAATGTATTTGTTAGTTTTTTGAGATTCCAGTAAATGGATTTGTTATTTTTTTGAGATTCCAATAAATGTATTTGTTAGTTTTTTGAGATTCCAATAAATGTATTTGCTAATATTTTTGAAATTCCAATCATGGTATTTGTTAGTTTTTTTGAGATTTCAATAAATGTCTTTGTTAGTTTTTGAGATTTCATTAAAAAATGCTTTTGTTAGATTTTGAGATTTCAATAAATGTATTTCTTAGTTTTTTTTTTTTTCGAGATTTCATTAGATATATTTATTTGGAATGTTTAGATTACAATAAATGTACTTGTTAGTTTTTGGAGATTTCAATAGATATATTTATAGGAATTTTGATATTTCCATAGTATATTTATTATGAATTTTGAGATTTCAATAGATGCATTTGTTGGCATTTTAATATATCATTTGATTGGTGGGAAATTTAAGGAAGAAAATTTTGGATTTCAATTTAATGTATTTTAGTTTTTTTTATAGTTTCCATAAAATGTATTTATTTTGAATTTTGAGATTTCAATAGATGTATTTAAGAATGAAAATAAGTTTCAATTCAATGTATTTTTTTTAATTTCAATAGTTGTATTTATTGTTTTTTTTTTTTTTTTTTGAGATGTTAATAGATGTTTATTTTTTTTTATTGATTGGTATTTTTTAATATATCTAGAAAGTAAATTTTTGAGTATTTTTTAGGAATATATGTATTTTTTCTCTTGAGGTAGAAATTAGGGATTTTTATGAGTCAGGTTTTAAAGTTAAATTGTGTGAATGAATGTGAGTTAAATATCATGTTAATTAGTCTGTACGAGAGCGTATGGGTTGGATCCCCTTGATATTTGTAAATAAAGTGCCTATATTATTATTATTATTATTATTATTATTATTATTATTATTATTACTTGCTAAGCTGCAACCCTAATATGAAAAGCAAGTTGCTATAAACCCAGGGGGCCCCAACAGGTGAAATAGCCCTGTGAGGAAAGGAAATAAGGAAAATGAAATATTTTAAGAACAGTAACAAGATTAAAATAGATATTTCCTGTATAAACTAGAAAAGCTTTAACAAAACAAGAGGGAAGAGAAATTACATAGAATATTATGCCCGAGTGTACCCTCAGCAAGAGAGCTCTAACCCAAGACAGTGGAAGACCATGGTACAGAGGCTATGGCACTACCCAAGATTAGAGAACAATGGTTTGAATTTGGAGTGGCCTCCTAGAAGAGCTGCTTACCATAGCTAAAGAGTCTCTTCTACCCTAACCAAGAGGAAAGTAGCCACTGAACAATTACAGTGCTGATAATCAAGTGTTTAGATGACTTAAATGCTCTTAACGTAGGACTCTTGTCAATTTTACATCTGCCCACGAAGTTGGAAGGAGGTTATGTTTTCGCCCCTGTTTGTGTGTTTGTTTGTGAACACGTTCCTGGTCACAATTTTAATCGCAGAGTAATGAAACTTGCAGGAATTAACTGTTATTTAAAAAGCTGGAATGATTAAATTTAGGAAGGTCCAGGTCAAAGGTCAAGGTCACGGTCAAGCAAAGTGTCCAATTCACGTAATCAGACATAAGTTTGGACATCGTTATCAGACTTCAAAACTGGGTTCATATTTGGGTGTATGAAAATCCGTGCCAATTAATACATGTTAAGGTCAAAGGTCAAGGGCAAGGTTGAGAAATAGGCAGCCGTGGTGGAGGTCTACTTTCTACTGAGTGGCCGTCTAGTTAGTTTGGGATTCATTCCGTATCATAAAAGCATATCCATTTTAATTACAGCAACTCTTTCTCTCTGTTATTCATCGTACAATGTTAATTCATTCTTCTGTTTTAATAGCTTTTTTTAATACAGATATGAATACATTGTCACTTCATCGCTGAGTAACTTCTTCATTTTTCATTCCCGTCATCTCCCATTCCTTATTCAGTCACTTGACTCATTCATCCTTTTGAGATGTCATTTAATTTTCATTCATTTGCCGTCTTGCACTTATTATTAAACCAGTTGATTCCATCCCACTAGAAGCTTCGTTCTAGGATCTCGAAAGTAATTTGTCTACCAAATAACAACATTTTAATTATATTTTCTTGCCTTCCAATTAATTTGATAGAAAGTTTTTTTTTTTTTTTTTTTTTTTTTTTTTTTGCAGTAGTCAAATTTTTGCTGCCTTATCACATGTTCTTTCGCTCATTCCTATTTAATAAAATATATTAATTTCGTACTTTTTTTTTCTTTCATTTTCAACTCTATTTTCAGTGACATCAATTCCCATATCTAATCTTTATATTATTATTATTATTATTATTATTATTATTATTATTATTATTATTATTATTATTATTATTATTAGTATTATTGTTATTATTATTATTAATTGCTAAACTACAACCTTAGTCGGAAAAGCAGGATCTTATAAGCCCAGGAGCCCCATAAGGGAAAATAGCCCTGTGAAGAAAGGAAACAAGGAAAGATAAAATTATTTGAGAACAGTAACAAAATTGAAATAAATATTTCTGTATAAACTATAGAAACTTTAACAAAACAAAAGGAAGAGAAATTAGATTGAACAGTATGCCCGAGTGTACCCTCAAGCAATACAATTCTAACCAAGACAGTGGAAGACCATGGTACAGAGGCTATGGAACTACCCAATACTAGAGAACAATGATTTGATTTTGGAGTGCCTTTCTCCTAGAAGAGCTGCTGACCATAGCTAAAGAGTCTCCTCTACCCTTACCAAAAGGAAAGTGGCTACTGAACAATTACAGTGCAGTTACCCCTTAGGTGAAGAAATATTGTTTGGAAATCTAAGTGTTGTCAGGTGTATGAAGACAGAGGAAACTCTGTAAAGAATATGCCAGGCTATTCAGTGTATAGGGAGGCAAAGGGAAAGTGAACCGTGACCAGAGAGAAGGATCCAATGTAGTACTATCTGGCTAGTCAAAGCACCCCATAACTCTCTAGCTGTAGTACCTCAATGGGTGGCTGGTGCCCTGGCCAACCTACTACCAATTGACTTATATATATATATTTGCACAATAGTCCTTATTTTCTATTTTCATTTTCATACTAGCCTATATTTTCCACTTTCATTTCAACAGTAGTCCATATTTTCCATCTTCATTCCCACAATATTCCATATTTTCCATTTCCATTCCCACAATATTCCATATTTTACATTTTCATTCCCACAATATTCCATATTTTCCATTTCCATTCCCACAATATTCCCTATTTTCCATTTCCATTCCCACAATATTCCCTATTTTCCATTCCCATTCCCACAATATTCCATATTTTCCATTTCCATTCCCACAATATTCCATATTTTCCATTCCCATTCCCACAATATTCCATATTTTCCATTTCCATTCCCACAATATTCCATATTTTACATTTTCATTCCCACAGTATTCCATATTTTCCATTTTCATTCCCACAATATTCCATATTTTCCATTTCCATTCCCACAATATTCCCTATTTTCCATTTCCATTCCCACAATATTCCATATTTTCCATTCCCATTCCCACAATATTCCATATTTCCCATTTCCATTCCCACAATATTCCATATTTTCCATTTCCATTCCCACAATATTCCATATTTCCCATTTCCATACCCACAATATTCCATATTTTCCATTCCTGTTCCCACAATATTCCATATTTTCCATTTCCATTCCCACAATATTCCATATTTTCCATTTCCATTCCCACAATATTCCATATTTTACATCTTCATTCCCACTATATTCCATATTTTCCATTCCCATTCCCACAATATTCCATATTTTACATTTTCATTCCCACAATATTCCATATTTTCCATCTTCATTCCCATAATATTCCATATTTCCCATTTCCATACCCACAATATTCCATATTTCCCATTTCCATACCCACAATATTCCATATTTTCCATTTTCATTCCCACAACATTCCATATTTTCCATTTCCATTTCCACAGTAGTCCATATTTTCCAATTCCATATCAATAATAGTCCATATTTTCCATTTCCATTTCCATATTAGTCCATATTTTCCATTTCCATATCAACAATAGTCCATATTTTCCTTTTCCATTCCCACAATATTCCATATTTTCTATTTTCATTCCCATAATATTCCATATTTTCCATTTCCATTCCCACAATATTCCATATTTTCCATTTCCATTCCCACAACATTCCATATTCTCCATTTCCATTCCCATAATATTCCATATTTTCCATTTTCATTCCCACAATATTCCATATTTTCCATTTCCATTCCCACAGTATTCCATATTTCCCATTTTCATTCCCACAATTTTCCATTTACATCCCAACGATAGTCCATATTTTCCATTTACATCCCAACGATAGTCCATATTTTCCATTTTCATTCCCCAAATTATCCCATTTATCTTCCTCCTTCCATTTCCCCAAATTATCCCATTTATCCTCCTCCCTCCATTTCCCCACTTTATCAACCCTTCATCCCCTCTCTCATTCTGCCGCAGGTTTCGAACGCGGCCGGCGGCCTGAGCAACATCAGCCTGTCGGGCGGGGATTCGGACAAGTCCGTCAAGCCGAAGAGACACAGAACGCGCTTCACCCCGGCCCAGCTGAACGAGCTGGAGCGGTCCTTCGCCAAGACTCACTATCCGGACATTTTCATGAGGGAGGAGCTGGCCATGAGGATCGGCCTGACCGAGAGCAGGGTGCAGGTAAGGTCAAGTGTTAGGTCAAGCTGGAGAATAGGGTCAATAGCATTGTGTATATTTGAAACTTTGGTAGGATGATTGCAATTTTTATTATTTTGATTATTGTTGTTATTGTTTTTTTATAAAAATGTTTTGTGATTATTTTTCTTTTAATCATTATCAGATACAAAATCTGAAGATATATAAATTATACGTATATATATATGTATATATATATATATATATATATATATACAGCAAATGCGTGTATTTGTGAAAATATATATATATATATATATATATATATTTTTATTTATTTATTTATTTATAGACATTAATTTATATATTAGTTTATCTAAATATCCGTATAATACATTTAAACGAGACTTCATTGTTGAAGGTATGACTCGCTCAGTTGATGGTAACTTCTTATCAATCTGACCCCCCCCCCAAAAAAAATATTCCTTATGATTGAAAAAAAGTAATTCAATGATTGTTTATTGGCAAATTCCATTTCATCGAAATATGTTTTCTGAATAATTGTGTTATCTCTCTCTCTCTCTCTCTCTCTCTCTCTCTCTCTCTCTCTCTCTCGCTCTCTATCACTCTCTCTCTATGCCATTACACATCAATCGGATTGCATGTATACTTACAACACATTATTATTATTGCAAGCTAAGCTATAACCCTAGTTGGAAAAACAAGATGGAAAAAAATAGCCCAGTGAGGAAAGGAAACAAGGAAATAAACTACAAAAGAAGTAATGACCATTCAAAATAAAGGTAGAACTTTATTATGCGCATGCGCAGACTCAGCAAAATCCACCCTCTTGATGTCTAGTAATTTTGAGTATCTCTTTTACGATGTTGATTAATATACCGTAAACTACAATTACATCCGTTTTATATTAAATGCTCCGGGAGCCGCCCGTCGCTCCAGCGGTGCAGGATTGCTAGGATTTGTATAAATATCCTTTTTTTTTTTTCTTTTCCATTTTCATCCACCCGATCCTTTGGGAGCAGAAGGCCTCCGGGTACCTCCATTATTTATTGAATGGATAGTCGATATACGTTTAAATCTCTCTATTCATTCTTTTCGTTTTGTTTGGAGTCCGTTTGTTTGTTTGTTTTTGTTGTTTTTTTTTAGAATTGTTTTTTTTTATTCAGGGTTCGTTGCCTTCGTTTATTTATTTATTTTTTTTTATATTTTTTTTTTTTATTTTGTTATAGGTTGAGATTTTGAATCGTTTGGAGACATTTGGCGGATGTTCTATTATGTTTTTGTGTTATTTATATAATGAGTCAAGATATATATATATATATATATATATTATATATATATATATATATATATATTATATATATATATATTATATATATATATATATATATATATTTGTGTGGGTGTGTGTGTGTGTGTGTTTGTATATATATATATATATTTTTAATACGGGACTATATACGCCATATATATGTTATAAATATGATTTATATATGGGACTAATATATATATATATATATATATGAGTGTATGTGTATGTGTGTGTTTATATATATATATGTGTGTTATAATCCCATCTAACCAGGTCATGGGATCCTTGTCAAAAACCAAATACCCTCTCATGTTACCGAAAATATCCCGTGTTACATATCGGGCCAGCTGCCAATGAAATCTGTACCCGAAAGTGGATTTCTCCAAGTGACGTAGATTATTATAACAGAAGAGTCCCTTATACTATAGGATGGTGATATAAAGAACAAGTAATTTAGAGAAATAAAATTATTTTAGTTATTTTGATAAATTACTTTAAGGGAAAAAATTGTTTTAATGAAGTGACTGAAGATGAATTATTATTGGATAAATGCTCTCTGCAGAAAATGCATTTTTTATGTATTTTGAAGTCTTCTAATGCCATGATAGATCAGAGGCACATGTAAGTCTCTCTCTCTCTCTCTCTCTCTCTCACTCTCTCTCTCTGTATGTATGTATATATAAATATATATATATATATATATATATTCTCTCCCTCTGTATTCATATATATATATATATATATGTGTGTGTGTGTGTATATATATGTATATATGTATATATATATATATATATATTTATATATATAT
>NC_090754.1:41489779-41497279 GCF_036898095.1 Palaemon carinicauda | reverse complement strand
TCTTATATATACATCGTGGAGTCAAAACACTTTGATAATCTTATATATACATCGTGGACCCAATACACTTTGATAATCTTATATATACATCGTGGACCTAATACACTTTGACAATCATATTATTACATCGTGGACCCAATACACTTTGATAATCTTATATATACACCGTGGACCCAATACACTTTGATAATCTTATATATACATCGTGGACCCAATACACTTTGATAATCTTATATATACATCGTGGACCCAATACACTTTGACAATCATATACTGTATATACATCGTGGTCCCAATACACTTAGTCAATCTTATATTTACATCGTGGACCCAATACACTTATTCAATCTTATATTTACATCGTGGGCCCAGTAAACTCTGTCAATGTTATATTTACATCGTTGACCCTGTTCACTTTGTCAATCTTATATTTACATCGTGGACCCAATACACTTTGTCAATCTTATACTTATTGTACATCGTGAACCCATTACACTTTGTCAATCTTATATTTACATTGTGGACCCAATACACCTAGTCATTCTTATATTTACATCGTGGGCCCAATACACTTTGTCAATCTTATACTTATTGTACATTGTGGACCCAGTACATTTTGTCAATCTTATACCTAGTGTACATCGTGGACGCAATACACTTTGTCAATCTGATATTTACATAGTGGACCCAGTACACTTGCCACAATCATATTATTACATCGTGGACCCAATATGTATGTGTCAATCTTATATTTACATCAGGAACCAATTACAATATTGTTCAATAAAATTAATTTCGATAACGTAATTCAATGATGATAATGATTATTGTAATAATGATATATGTACCATGTCACGTAAGGAGAAACGTCCCTTTCATTCTTACTTTCTGCAAGAACCATTATGACCAAATGTAGCTTCGGTCAAATGTCTCGGATATTTTATGTTAAATTTTAAACATGCGTTCTTCTCTCTCTCTCTCTCTCTCTCTCTCTCTCTCTCTCTCTCTCGTATCGTGTCGTACATTGGCTGTATTATATAAAGTTTATTTACAGCCGCAGTAGATTTATTTCCGGTGTTATTTTTGCTTTTACATAAACCGTCATATGAAAATATTATGTTTATGATTTTGTGAGGTTATTTCCTTAATTTTCATTTTTTTCACTTATACTCCGTTAAGAATTTGATTTTTTATTAGAAATGTTTATATTGATTAGTAACAGAAGTAACAGGTTTGACATTTAAGACACGCAAAGTGTACCTTTTTAGTGCACGCCGTCTGAAGACAGATGGATGGACGCTGAGATTCTGGTTTGGTTCTTTCTTGGGGGGAAGCTTTTCTTGTGACTCTTGGAAGGTCTCTTCTTGAGGTTTCCATGAATGTGTTACTCATCTATAGATATGTGTATATATATATATATATATACTGTATATGTATATATATATATATATATATCTATATGTATATATATATTATATATATATACATATATATACTGTATATATATATATATATATATATATATGTATATATATATATATGTATTTATTTATTTAAATATTGATTTAGGGGGTCTGAACAATTACCGTCGTTTGTGTCTCTGGGTGTAGGCTATAGTGTATTTGTGTATGAATGTGTCTGTGTGGGTTTATTTATGTATGTATGTAAGTGTTTGTGGGTGTATATTTGTGTATATATGTGTCTGTGGGTGGATGTTTACGTATGCATGTGGTTTTGGTGTATATTTATGTATGAGTGTGCCTGTGTGTTTATTTTAGTATACCATGATCTGTGGGTATATTTGCGTATGCATGTATCTGTGGGTGTATGTCTATGTATGCTTGTATCTATAGGTGTGTATTTATGTATAAATGTGTTTTGTGTGTTTATATGCGTGCGTGAACTCCACATCATTAAATGTAATAAATAAAGAAAAAAAAATTAAAGATATGGTCTGCATTAATGGCAACGTTTTTAGAATCTTACAAGTCAGGGCCACCCATACTAGGTTGGTTTGCTGCGAGATATCAGACTTAAAGTCTGCACCATCACCAATCCACAGTGGCTAGCACTGTGATGAAATTGCCCAAACCCAGACATGGCTAAGGACATGTCTGAGGCCTTTGTCCTGCAGTGGACTAGAAACGCCCTAATTACCTCTGCCAATGAAGTTGGAGGGTTATGTTTTCGCCTCGGTTTGTGTGTTTGTTTGTGTGTATGTGAACAGCTTCCTGGCCACAATTTTAATCGTATAGTAATGAAACTTGCAGGGATTAACTCTTATGTAAAAAGCGGCAAATTATTAAATTATGGAAGATCAAGGTCAAAGGTCACGGTCAAGCAAAATGTCCAATTCACGTAATCAGCTGTAAGTTTGGACATCGTTGTCACAGAGACTTCAAAATTCATTCATATTTGAGTGTATAAAAATCCAAGCCAATTAATACATGTTAAGGTCAAGGTCGCGAAATAAGCTGCCGCGACGGAGGTCTGCGCTCTACCGAGTGCCCATCTAGTTTTGAAGATGTTGTCAGGCTGTTCAAAACCTTTATTTCAAAATTACTGTGATATTATACATATGAACATGGCCACAGGTATACATATTTGTTCCATTTTCTTAGTAAAACATACATACATAAGCCAGAGCTTTGCATGTATATATTTATATATATATATATATATATATATATATAAATATATCTCTCTCTCTCTCTCTCTCTCTCTCTCTCTCTCTCACTTTCAATTCACATATGGAAAAATCGCTTTTTCCATATTTTTTTTTCCAAAATTCAAACCGTTACCTCCCTTGTTCTTTTTTTTATTTTTTTTTTCCAAAGGCGACCATTCCTTTGAAGTGTGGCTATATTGATTTTCGCACAAAATGTCGATGTTTTATTAGAATTTCGCTTTGTTTCATCTCCCGATGACTTAAGTGAAAGCCCCTACTACCCTCCTCTCTCTCTCTCTCTCTCTCTCTCTCTCTCTCTCTCTCCGTTTATTGGTTGGTGGCCGAACATTCGCGTTTCAATAAAAAACATTGTTTGTTTTCATCTTCAGTTTGGCCTGAAAGAAACAAAACAATTATTTCGGAAACAAATTCTGGAATATATATATATATATATATATATATATCTATTCTAAAGAAAGGATTATTTCAAGCCTTTTTTTATTCATATCTGTTGTTTATAATACTGTATTTTTTTCTCAGAAGATATTCTCTTTTAGAACTATATGGAATCATCCAAGTATTTCTTATCTTTACTGGATGTATAGATTTATTGATTATTATTATTATTATTATCATTATTATTATTATTATTATTATTATTATTATTAGTGTACGCGACCCCTCAAAATTGACAGCTGTATATCTAGGTAGATATGCAAACGCACCCCCCGCCCCCCTCTCACCAGGGTATGACTACTCCTCTAGCCGATGAAAGGGAAGAGCTGAGCGAGGCTGCAATATATTTTATATATATATATATATATATGTGTGTGTATATATATATGTGTATATATATATATATATATATATAGTCAGATAAATGCTCTATTATATAGGCGAGATTATTATTATTATTATTATTATTATTATTATTATTATTATTATTATTATTATTATTATTACTGCTGCTAACTTAAAAACTTCTCTTCTATTTCTCTATGAAACCGATGTGTTGTTGCTTTCGTATATCTCAAGACTTAGTGAAGGCCTATGTGGTCGAAGTTCAATAGGCCTTCAGTTTTGCATATAGTTTTTCCATTGAAAGATGCGTTGCTATTGCAATTGTTCTACATAAGATGTAAATAAAGAGCAACATTGACATTTTTTATACGTTTTTCTGCTTTTTACTTGGAGTCCAACAGAACGAACAACGTTTCAAGAATCTCATTGTTATTGTTGATAAGTAGTAGTAGTAGTAGTAGTAGTAGTAGTAGTAGTAGTAGTAGCAGTAGTAGTAGTAGTAGTTCCAGAAGTAGCAACAGTTGTTATAACTGTACAAATGAATTTTAACTGTACACTTTTTTTTTAAATCCCTTGTCTGTATTGTTAGCCTTAGGACCCGAGCGTGTTTGTGTGTGTTCATATGTGCGTGTCCGTCTTGGGTGTGCCTCTGTGAGGTAACACCTAACTGTCATCCTGTGCCAAAGACACTTTATGACAGAAGTGAGAAAATCCGAGAGAGAGAGAGAGAGAGAGAGAGAGAGAGAGAGAGAGAGAGATCAGCAAAAAAGACAGAATCAAACTGGCATAAGACATAGGCAATGAAGGCATATAATAGGATGATGTAAAAAAACAATTCAATGATGCATATTCGTAAAATTGTTGGTGTTAGTGATTACCCTAATGATAAAAATAATTAAAATAATTATAGAAAATAATTGATTTCTCTCTCTCTCTCTCTCTCTCTCTCTCTCTCTCTTCTTATGACTGTAAATGCTCTGTCCTATCCCTGTAAATTAAAATACTCTCTCTCTCTCTCTCTCTCTCTCTCTCTCTCTCTTCCCATGACTACGCAAATGCTCGGTCTCATCTTCTGCGTGTTGTGTTAATGAGGATCAAATATGATTATGAATTCGATAAGACTGATGATGCCAATGATGCATGAGTGTATCATCATCATCATCATCATCATCGTGCCGAAACTTTGTTTTGTCTCTTCTGTATGTTATAGATATTTAATCAACAGATAATATAGAAATTGTTTGAAAATGCTGTGATTCATAAGTTTTATTTTTAATAGCTCTCTCTCTCTCTCTCTCTCTCTCTCTCTCTCTCTCTCTCTGTAGATTTTCTTCTGTAGTTACAGGTGCTTTTTGTGAGATTAACTTTGTTAAAATTATCATTAAATTAACTTTGTTTAAAATTGTCATCAACTTCAACTAGGTTTAAACTTTGTTTAAAATTGTCATTAACTTTAACTATGTTTAAACTTTGTTTAAAATTGTCATTAACTTTAACTATGTTTAAATTTTATTTGATATTACCATCAAATTTAACAATGTTCAAACCATGAGCAACTGAACATTCAAAACATAAAGCACTTTTAAAGCAACAGAATTTTAAATTAAAACCTATCAAGTACAATTATAAATTTAATCTTAAAATTTCCTTCTCATAACAACTTAGAAGAAAGCCGTTCCAGCAAGTCCGCTTGCATTAAACAATTGAGACTTCCATCCGGAGAAGCATGAAGAACAAAACCTTCCTTTTAAAAGGCAATGAATTATTCATCGATTCTCGAAGGGGTATCTATAGAAATCTTTATTTGAACAAGGGTGGAAAGATGGACTGCTGGCCACCGATGACGTCATGAGGTTTCTCACCTGCCCGGGACAGATCTACAGCTGCTGGGGGGAGGGGTCCTCTGAGCGGGGGAAGGGGGTATAACAGGGTCCTGGAAAGGGGGGAGGGGGTTGCGTTTAATGTAGGGTTACAGTATTGGGTAGGGGAGAGGGTAAGGAAGGCCAGCCATGGGGTGTGTTATGTTGTTACGTGGGTGACTTGCTCAATTTGACGGTGCGTTCCCAGCACGTGCCATCAACAGGACTGGCACGTGCTGCACGTCATCCTGGACTGAGGGATGCCGTGCCCTCAGTTCTTCGGCTGGAAAAGGTGAAAGGAGAGAGAGAGAGAGAGAGAAAGAGAGAGAGAGAGGAGAGAGAAGAGAGAGGAGAGAGAGAGAGAGGACGTCGAAGGGGGTGAGAAAGGTAAATAATTGAAGAATAGTGAGTGACGTCAAGGTGATCTATTGGGTTTTGTTGTGCTTCTCTCTCTCTCTCTCTCTCTCTCTCTCTCTCTCTCTCAGACTTATACCTTGAAATCATTTTCCCGATGCCACTGATTGAAATCTAATGCAATTATTGTTTTATTTTGATGCATTCATGACTTACCTTGCGTTAATCTTGATTAAAAATTCATTATCAAGCATATCAGGTATGCCAGAGTTCAAGGGAGGTTTTTGGAATGTAGTTACTAACGAAATTAAACGATTGTTTGACCTAAGGAAATTACGACTTTGAATGAGATCAAGATGTATATGACAGAGGAAGATGGAGAAGGCCGACTAGAAACAGCGACCCCATATAGAAATAGAATAAGCAGAAGACAAAGAAGAAAGAAGTAGATTGAGAAATCGTATTTTGATTATAGTTGAAAACTTACGCATCGTTTAATCGAAAAAAAAAATATATATATTTCAGTTTTAAAGCTGAGATTTCATAAAGAAAGAAACTGAGACAGACTTTAAAACTCCAGAATAAATCCTTCGTGATATTATTATTATTATTATTATTATTATTATTATTATTATTATTATTATTATTATTATTATTATTATTATTATTATTATTATTATTAATGAACTATATAAAAGTAATAAAAAAATTTAAACAAAATATTTTAAGAACAGTAACATGGAAATAATAAGATATTTTAAGAATAGTAACAACATTGAAATAATAAAATATTTTAAGAATAGTAATAACATTAAAATTAATCTTTCATATATAAACTATAAAAGAGACATGTCATCCTGTTCAACATAAAAAGATATTTGCTGTAATTTAAACTTTTGAAGTTCTGCTTGATCTTGTGTTAGGTGCTATGTTGCTTTCCTTAATGTGTTTCATGAAATCGTTGCAACTTGGGTTGCAGCTTGGCTTGTAATAATAATAACAAAAATAATAGTAATTCAAAACAAAGACACAATCCTTGCTTAATAGTTATATATATATATATATATATATAGATATATGTATATGTATATATATATATACATATATATATATATATATATATTTAGAAAATATAAACATGAATCCTATTGTCCCAGTGTCCTCATTTGAGAACACCTTGAAAACCTTGATTTCATACCCCTTTGTCCCAGCGTCCTCACTTGAGGACAACTTATTTTCAGCTTACTGTTAGAAATAGATATTTTCTTTTTACCTCACATGTATTCTTGACCCACAAATAAGTTGATAACGCAACTTTTAGAGAATGACATAATTCAACATATTTCGTAATTACTGTTGTCAGTTAAAGTTAATTGAGACTTGTGCTTATATTACGACGGTGCACCTGGACTTAAGTGTCACAGGTGAATCCTGTATGAATATGTGTTTTTGAGATGTGCTTGGGAGATCAAAACGTACGTTCTAAACATTGGTGTTAATGCAGTTGATTTGCTAATTACTTTATTTCAATTGGATCTGTAAATATTTCAACAGCAACAAATTCAGCCGTTTCTAGTCCACTGCAGGACAAAGGCCTTGGACATATCCATATATTCATGTCTTGATGTTTAAATATTACAACAACGAATGCAGCCGTTTCTAATCAACTGCAGGACAAAGGCCTCGGACATGTCCTTATATTCATGACTGGATCTGTAAATATCACAACAAATGCAGCCGTTTCTAGTCCACTGCAGGACAAAGGCCTCGGTCATGTCCTTATATTTATGTCTGGATCTGTAAATATTACAACAAATG
>NC_090754.1:41477861-41489279 GCF_036898095.1 Palaemon carinicauda | reverse complement strand
CTATCGAGCAGGACAATCCCCTAGAGACTGACCATATATACATATGATCAGCGCCCAAGCTCCCACTCTCTACCCAAGTTAGGACTACTGAGGGCTAGACAATGGCTGCTGATGATTCAGCAGATAGACCTATAGGCTCCCCCAAACCCACATCCTTAGCTCACATGGATAGTGAGGTTGCAGCCACTAAAGGAACTAATGAGTTTGAACGGGACTATAATTCCAGCCTGGCGTTCACCAGTTAGGGACGTTACCACATCGGCCACCACAACCCCTGGGGCCTTTGTCCTGCAGTGGACTAAAAACGGTTGCACTTGTTGTTTTTGTAGTATGTTAACTTTATATTTTCGTACGTGCCATATGCCATAAAGGTGTATTAACTTTTCACTGTTATTTTACACATTAAAAAAAAAATCTTTGCTAAGTGTATGAAATTTCCCTCTTAAAGCTATCAGAAATATGTCCCTTAGTCCAAAACTTATCTCGAGAACTCGTCTTCAGAACCTTGTTTTAACACATCAGTTCTGTTTCAACAAAGTCGCGTTTTATCTCAGCTATTATTCCAATCAAACTTACTTTATTGAATTGAAATTTGAAAAATGTACTTTTTCAAAATACATTGGGAATTTGCGGTACTTCCAACATCCCGTCCATGGTCATCCTATGCTATCTACAAATAAACTACCCTTTTTTTCTACCAATAACACAGAAATCATTGACTGTCCCCTGTCCTACAATACCCACAGGCCTCTTAATCGCATGATACTGTATTGAAACGTAGGCATTACACCCCTCCCCCTTCCATTAGCCATTTCGTCAACGACTCTAAACGACTGTAACGACCCAAATGCAATCTACTGCTTCGAGTGAGTTTTGATTTAGTTGTGTCCATCCATTGCGTTGAGTTTTATGAAGAGCTGATGTTTTTTTTATTTCCCCGACGGAAATGAAATTATATTTTCCTGTAACTGTTTTCTGATTTTGTCGTGATGGTCATGTTTGATTGGTTGGCTCGTATTTTATAGCTGATTTTTCTACTTCCTCTTTCCCAATGTTATCCCTACATTAAAGGGTCGGTTGCCTGATGCGGCCTCTCCAATGCCTTTTATCAAAGGTATCTTCTTACACCTAACCTCTTCTCTCATATCCTTCTTCAATCTTATCTCTCCATCTCTTCCTCCCTGTCGATATATTGGCTGACCATTTATATGTAAGTAGGTATGTGTAATGCAGTCTCTCTCTCTCTCTCTCTCCTCTCTCTCTCTCTCTCTCATATATATATATATATATATATACATAGATATACATATATATATAATACATGTTTATATATATATATATTTATATGTATGTATATATACATATATATATACAGATATATATATATATATATATATATACATATATATATACACAGATATATATATATATATTATATATTTAGTTATCTACGATCGGTAACATCGGACATGTTTTCTTACTTTTCGTCTCAAGTATATTTTAATTACATTGATATGAGACTTCAACTCCTTATTCACCAAAATTCATAATGACATGGTTTTCTACTGTAACATTAAAATTTGGTCTGTCATTTTTCGCATCAAACAATTGCAGTTAAAAAAAAAATATTTTTGGAAAAAAACCAAAAATTTTATCTATTATGTAGTCAAAACTGCCTTATTTTGCAAAAAATTTCAAAATTTGCAGTTATTTTAAAGAAATAAAAAAAACAGCTTTATGCAGCATAGATTTATTAAAGTAATAATTACTTAATGAATGATGAAAATAGCCTTTTTTTTTGCTGTAGAAATAAAAAATTAATTTTTTTTATTGTAGAATCTAAAAAGTAGCTGTTTTTATTGTAGATTTTAATTTTAAAATGTCAGTATTACTGTAGAAATCCATGACAGTTCAAAAAAGCAGATGGTTTTTTTCCCTGCAGAAATCCAAAATATAAATTTTCTGGCATTTCAATATTTTTTTTTTATAAAATTATCATTAAAGAAGAAGAGAAATAAAGGTTTAGCTTCAGAGTTCATAACAGAGCCCCAACGATGAAAATATCAATACACGAAATAGAACTGAATAATAAAACAATTTCAAGATAGGGGGCGTTTGTACTTGAACCAAGTCTTGTAGATAGGGGAAACGGAGAGAGAGAGAGAGAGAGAGAGAGAGAGAGAGTTTGAATTGCAAATTGAGGAGAGGACAAGTGAGGGGAAGCTATCTTTCGAATATCTTAAATCTGAGAGAGAGAGAGAGAGAGAGAGAGAGAGAGAGAGAGTTGAATTGCAAATTGAGGAGAGGACAAGTGAGGGGAAGCTATCTTTCGAATATCTTATACCTGAGAGAGAGAGAGAGAGAGAGAGAGAGAGAGAGGATGAAATGTCCGGCAGTATTTTCCGAATATTGGATGACTAGTAAGATTTGCCTTTCCTTGAATCATAAATCATAGTTTTTAATGTAATTTTTATATCCCCATGCGAGATTAGTTCACCAAACGTTTAACTGTGCTCCACCAGGCACTAGAAGATTTTGAAGACCCAGGCCTACATGGCTGAGAACTATGAAGCTTGAAGTAGGAGATGATGAATGGGAGAAGTATTGAATTAAAAGCTCGAGGTAGAGACGACTGGCGAAATCTAACCGAGGCCCTTTGCTTCAATAGGCGTAGGAGGAGATGATGATGAATTTTTATCTCGTTTAGTTGATTCTTCTCTTTGTTAATTTTTCCAGAGTTTAAAAGGATTCAATTCTCTTGTAAATTTCTTTTTATCGTTTCTTTGTTTACATGTTCTCGTCTTTTACAAAACAAATGTTTACTTCAGTTTCATGTTTGTTTATATTTACACATTTTAATCATTCGAGCGTAAACAGTGTAAACGTATTTATATTACTAGAAGAAATTCTTATACTCATTTTTTCCCCGTTTTCAATGTTGCATATATAAAAGATTTAAATCATGCCAGAGTCTAACATGATTGTTATAATTATGTATTATTAAGAAATTTTTAATAAAAGTAATAACTTATTTCCATTTAGGAATTCCAATACTTGATATTTTGAAAAGTGTTTTTATACTTAATTGAATCATGCAGTATTAATTTTATGATTTATTCTCCCTGAGAATTTCTTAAAATGATTCTGGTGTCTATGTATATTAAACTTGATAATTCATTGAGATATAAGAATTTGAAAATCAAATTCATTGTTATAACAGCAAATATTAGAAATTCAGCCATAATACAAGAATTCGACAATAGTACTGTCTCCATCTAAAATACTTTTTTTTTTTTTAGCTTGCTAAATTTAAAATGATTATATTCCTCTCCGTTTGAGATTGGAATAATCCACATTAATGGCTCAGACTTCCTTCTGTGATGAAATCTGTTTTGGGGGTAAACAGATTCTCTCTAATTTCTTTGCTTTCTAAAGAATTGCAACATTAAGATTATCTTTAAATATAGATGTATGAATTATTATTATTATTATTATTATTATTATTATTATTATTATTATTATTACAAATTAAGCTATAACCCTAGTTGGTAAACCAAGATGCTATAAGCTCAAGGGCTCCAACAAAGAAAAATAGCCCAGTGAATAAAGGAAACAGGAAATAAACAAACTACAAGAAAAGTAATAAACAATCAAAATAAAATATATTAAGAACACTAACAATATTAAATTAGATCTTGCATTATGCATATAATTATAATACAAATATTTTCAACGAACGTTACACTTTATAAAAAAAAATAAAAAATGAAAAACCAGAATTATCCTGAACAATTATTCGCAAGTGTGCCGGCATGCAAGAGCTCTTTCAGGACAGCCATGCAAAATACGCTTTTCCAACCATGACTTTATTATGGCCCTTCTTCGTTAGTCTCCTTGTATCCAAAATTAGAGGGGAGAGGGAAGGAACGATTTCAGGCAGTCTCCCCTCTTCCTATCTCTCTATATAGAAAACAACAGACGCTTCTCTCTCTCTCTCTCTCTCTCTCTCTCTCTCTCTCTCTATTAAGAGTGTTCACTTTAAAAACTGAGCTCTCTCTCTCTCTCTCTCTCTCTCTCTCTCTTTTATTAAGTGTTCACTTTATTAACTGAGGTCTCTCTCTCTCTCTCTCTCTCTCTCTCTCTTTCAAGTCCACAGATAGGGACCCCTCTCTCTCTCTCTCTCTCTCTCTCTCTCTCTCTCTTTCAAGTCCACAGATAGGGACCCCTCTCTCTCTCTCTCTCTCTCTCTCTCTCTTTCAAGTCCACAGATAGGGACCTCTCTCTCTCTCTCTCTCTCTCTCTCTCTCTCTCTCTTTCAAGTCCACAGATAGGGACCCCTCTCTCTCTCTCTCTCTCTCTCTCTCTCTCTTTCAAGTCCACAGATAGGGACCTCTCTCTCTCTCTCTCCTCTCTCTCTCTCTCTCTCTCTCTTTCAAGTCCACAGATAGGGACCTCTCTCTCTCTCTCTCTCTCTCTCTCTCTCTTTCAAGTCCACAGATAGGGACCTCTCTCTCTCTCTCTCTCTCTCTCTCTCTCTCTCTATTAAGAGTGTTCACTTTAAAAACTGAGCTCTCTCTCTCTCTCTCTCTCTCTCTCTCTCTCTTTTATTAAGTGTTCACTTTAATAACTGAGGTCTCTCTCTCTCTCTCTCTCTCTCTCCTCTCTCTCTCTCTTTCAAGTCCACAGATAGGGACCCCTCTCTCTCTCTCTCTCTCTCTCTCTCTCTTTCAAGTCCACAGATAGGGACCCCTCTCTCTCTCTCTCTCTCTCTCTCTCTCTCTTTCAAGTCCACAGATAGGGACCTCTCTCTCTCTCTCTCTCTCTCTCTCTTTCAAGTCCACAGATAGGGACCCCTCTCTCTCTCTCTCTCTCTCTCTCTCTCTCTTTCAAGTCCACAGATAGGGACCTCTCTCTCTCTCTCTCTCTCTCTCTCTCTCTCTCTCTCAAGTCCACAGATAGGGACCCCCTCCAGCTTCTCTCTCTCTCTCTCTCTCTCTCTCTCTCTCTCTCTGTCATGAAAACAGTCATGTTTTGACCCTGTGCATAGAGGGTTGCTTAATTTCTCTTCATTTTATTTTTCATTTTCTATTGTTGGTATTGTGATTAAACATTCATGCGTTCATTTATCTATCCCTTTGTAAGTTATCATTTCAGTTTCATATTATGGCGAGGGAAACTTTTGTTTTTTAAATGCTCTTACCATGGAAAGTATATATATTTTTTTTACTGTTTACTTTAATATTTTTTGTTTGTTTCGTTACCTCAAATCTAGTTCTTAGTTATTGTATTCTTAGCCTTTTTCTTTTATTAATTTTTGTCCATTTTTTACATGGATAAAATAGTGTGGGTTTTTGGAAATTCAGTAGCAGAGGATTTTAGAGTAGCTGGTGCATTAACATAAAAGTTAAATTGACTGATGAAATCATTTTTAAATAATAGAGGCAAATGTCCCAAGTAATATCATTTATAAGGTCAGGCATAGAGTGGTAGGTTAGTGCTAATGGTGAAAGATATATGTGTCTAGAGACAATTTTGGATGCATGACGAGTCTGTTAAGCCAACTCTCCTTTATGGAAATCAGATGCCTTTTAAAAAATACAACAAGAAATGCAGCCGTTTCTTGTCCAATGCAGGACAAAGGCCTCAGACATGCTAATTCATGTTAGGGTTTGGATAGCTTTCATCACCACGCTAGCCAGTATGGATTGGTGATGATGGGAGACTATCTTCTGATCGCTCACAGCAAACAAACCTAGTAAGGTTGGCCTTGAACAGTATAGGTTTGCTGATCATGACCTTAAGGTATCCCCCCCCCCCCCCACTCAGGAAATTAACGAAATAACAAATATAGTGGTAGATGTTAAGAATATTTTGAACATAAGGGTAATATTAACCAAAGGATGATAAAATCTTTTATAAGACTTAAACGACAAATTTATATTACACAAGATTATCCCTGAACCAGACCTTGGATAATGAACTCAAGAAATGAGAAAAGACTTACTGGTGAGAAAAAAAATAGATATTTTGCCAGTTTCTTGTTCAATGTTTATCTTAAAAGAGAGAGAAATTGGTTATATTCATCTAGAGTTTCAAATTTGTCACTGAACTTGGCCTTTCAATTTTACCAAGTAAGTGGCAGGACCGAGAAATTGTGCCATATAAATCATTGCTCAGAGCTGTAAGGACATAGCCAAACCCCCTCTAAGAGGTAATTGTACACATACAAGCTTTATATATATATATATATATATATAATATGTACGTATTATAAGTTTTATTTTGCCTCCGTCTTTATACATTTCTACTGGTTTACTGTTTATTAAAAAGTAATCAACATTTATGGCACGAATCTATATGTTGAGAGAGAGAGAGAGAGAGAGAGAGAGAGAGAGAGAGAGAGAGAATATACCTCATTTATTATTTGATATTAAACGTTACGTCTCAGCCTTAGGTTACAGCATGTTCCCTCTTGTTGCTACTAAATAATTGTGTGATAGTAATTGTCTACCTCTGTAGAGGCATAGATACTCTCTCTCTCTCTCTCTCTCTCTCTCTCTCTCTCTCTCTCTATTATATTTTGGAAGTGATCTGGATAAAGATTGCGATTCCGGTTACCTCCGTTAAAAGAAGTTGGGAGGAGGTTATGTTTTAGCCCCTGTTTTTGTTTGTCTGTTTGTTTGTGAAGAACTTCCTGGCCACAACTTAGTGAAACTTTCACGTATTAATTGTTATGTTGAGACGAGGAAGTTATTGAATTTTGAAAGTCCTAGGTCAAAGGTCAAGGTCAAGATCGAGCAAAAGGTCGACCGAATTAACCCTAACCTTAACCCCAAGTTCGCACTTGGTTGTCACACAGACTTTAAATACGCCTACGGTCTGAATTGATTCAGGGAAAGGCAAGCTGGTTTCGAGAAATAAGCTACCGTGGCGGAGGTCTGTGCTCTCAGAGTGCTTTTCTAGTTATCATTGTAATTATTATAAAGTAGATTCGTTCACGAACAACATATGAAAAAGGGAAAGCTTGATCCGTAGACTTGAGTAAAAAGTCGACAATCTTCATTGGCGGAGGTCTGAAATCTCTCTTTCTACATGTTTATTTATTTATTTATTAATAGATTTATCTATTTATTTATATAGGGTTATGTAAAATTGTTTGTTTGATAAAGCAAAGGTTCAGTTGGACACAGAAGTTCCTGGCACACCTAGCTCTGAGGAAGTGCACCCTATCACACCGTTACTGAGCGTAGAGTTCCTGTGTGCAGGTCTGCCGACCACTGATGTTATCTCTCCTAAAACTTATCTGTTGGTTACTTGCCTAGCAGTTTGTGTTTATGTATATATAAGTATATGATATATATACGTATGTATATATGTATATATATATATATATATATATGTGTGTGTGTGTGTGTGTGTACAGTATGTATGTATATATATATACATATATATAGATAGATAGATAGATAGATAGGTAGATATATTTGTGCGTATATACGTATATATATATATATATAGATAGATAGATAGATAGATAGATAGATAGATAGATAGACATAATTTGTGCGTATATACGTATATGATATATATATATATATATATATCCTGTATATAAATATATTTGTGTATATATACACATATAATGTTTTTAGATATGTATATTTTTGCATATATATATATATATATATATATACACACACACACGTGTGTGTGTTTGTTTATGTGTGTGATGCGTATGTATGCATGCACATGTATGTACATTCTCAAATAAACACAAAACTTATATAAAGATGAATGACACGGCCATCCCAGCAGCCATTATTCTTGATAAAGGGCACCAGCCAGCTTTTCGGGCGCATCACGAACGCCTCCCATCAAACAGAAACGGCAGCTTAATCAGCTTAATTCCAAAAGTAAATATGAAGGAACATGGAAGGCTGAAGGCGTGTCTTCGTTCCCCGGGAAAGTTAAATAGGCAGCGATGCGGATGAAGGACTTTGTTACGTAAATGCTAACTTATTTTGTCTTTTTTGAATGTTGTTTATATGTTGATAGAGAGGGTATCTGTTTTGGAGGATGTGTTTCATTCGATATTGATGATTTAACAAAATGATTATAATGTATTATATTATAATATATATATATATATATGTATGTTTGTATATATATATATATATATATATAGATTATATATACACATATATATATACTATATATATATGTTTATATATATACAGTATATATATATATATATATATATAGTACATCAGGCACGTCCCGTACATAATACACTCACACACATGTATATATATATACATACATATATATATATATATATATAAATATAAATGTATAGACAGCGACCATTTATGGATATAGAATGTGGCTATATATTGCTAACTTCCGTACGAAGTTGGCGGTTTTGGAATTCAAGTGTTTGCGTATTCTATGCGACCCTTGAAGGTATAGTGTAGGGAGTATTAAGAGATGATTAGGGGAAGTATTAAAGAGGTTAGGTGAGGTGAAATTTTGAGGGAGATTTAAGAAATAGTTTGGGAACTGGATGAAAGGTGGAAAATACCACGTTATTATTATTATTATTATTATTATTATTATTATTATTATTATTATTACGTGCTAAGCTACAACCGTATTTGGAAAAGCAGGATGGTATGAGCCCCAACAGGGAAAATAGCACAGTGAGTAAAGGAAACACGGAAAGATAAAATATTTTAAGAAG
This sequence comes from Palaemon carinicauda, assembly GCF_036898095.1. Lineage (NCBI taxonomy): Eukaryota > Metazoa > Arthropoda > Malacostraca > Decapoda > Palaemonidae > Palaemon > Palaemon carinicauda. The sequence goes on along the minus strand of NC_090754.1, from coordinate 41,480,539 downwards.
AGTAACGACATTAGAATAAATATTTCCTATATAAACTATAAAAACTTTAACAAATCAGGAAGAAGAGAAATTCGATAGAATAGTGTGCCTGAGTGTACCCTCAAGCAAGAGAACTCTAACCCAAGACAGTGGAAGACCAAATGCAGATGCTAAGGCACTACCCAAGACTAGAGAACAATGGTTTCATTTTGCACCAGAAATGTATATTGTATATCATAAGTGAAGTTAATTTTCTCTTTTTTCCATACTTTTTCTAATACTCATTTCCTCATGGTTGGATTTTATTGTTAATGAATATAAGGTTAACAGACGTGCAGTTACTATCAGTGAATTTGTTGTGGTCTTTTCTCAAAGACATTTTGATATAAATCAATAAAGCTTTGTATTTTTGAAGGTATGTCCATTAACCCAAAAACTCTTTCTCTTTTGTCAAGGATTTTGACTGGGGTATATATACTTAGGGGAGAGTCGAAGGAGATTTATTATTTCTTGAAATATCTTTCAAACTTTTCGTCCTATTTATTGTTCTACCCGCCATGACTCAAAATGCGTCCTCACATGAGCCAGACAAATCCTTCCTCTACTCCTCACAGGACCCATAACAAGTCCTTCTATTCCCCAAAGAACCCAAGAAACGTCCTTCCTCTACTCCCCACAGAACCCAAGAAAAGTCCTTCCTCTACTTCTCACAGGACCCAAGGCCAATCCTCACAGGCCCCAAGACAAATCCTTCCTCTACGCCTCAGAGGACTCAAGGCAAATCCTTCCTCTACGCCTCAGAGGACTCAAGACAAATCCTTCCTCTACGCCTCAGAGGACTTCAGACAAATCCTTCCTCTACGCTTCAGAGGACTCAAAGACATCCTTCCTCTACTCCTCACATGACCCAAGACAAATCCTTCCTCTACTCCTCACAGGACCCAAGACAAATCCTTCCTCTACTCTCATTGGACCAGGTCAGATTCTTCCACTAGTCCTCATAGGACCCAAGGGAAATCCTTCCTCTACTTCTCACAGTACCCCAGACATCCTTCTCTACTCGTTACAGAACCCAAGACATCCTTTCTCTACTCTTCACAGAACCCAAGACAAATCCTATATCTGCTCCTCCCAGGACCCAAGATAAATCCTTCTTCTCCTCACAGGTCACAAGGTCAATCATCCCCCCTACTACTCACAGGATCCAAGACAGATCCTCCCTCTTTTCCTCACATGGCCCAAGACAAATCCTTCCTCTATTCCTCACAGGACCCAAGACAAATCCTTCCTCTACTCCTCACAGGATCCAAGACAAATCCTCCCTCTCTCCTCACTGGACCAAGGGAAATCCTTCCTCTACTTCTCACAGGACCCCAGACATCCTTCTCTACTCGTCACAGAACCTAAGACATCCTTTTTCTACTCCTCACAGAACCCAAGACAAATCCTATATCTGCTCCTCCCAGGACCCAAGACAAATCCTTCTTCTCCTCACAGGACACAAGGCCAATCATCCCCCCCTACTACTCACAGGATCCAAGACAGATCCTCTCTCTTTTCCTCACATGGCCCAAGACAAATCCTTCCTCTACTCCTCACAGGACCCAAGACATATCCTTCCTCTACTCCTCACAGGATCCAAGACAAATCCTCCCTCTTCTCCTCACTGGACACAAGGCAAATCCTTCCTCTAGTCCTCATAGGACCCAAGGGAAATCCTTCCTCTACTTCTCATTGGACCCTGGACAAATCCTTCCTTTAGTCCTCATAGGACCCAAGGGAAATCCTTCCTCTACTTCTCACAGGACCCCAGACATCTTTCTCTACTCGTCACAGAACCCAAGACATCCTTCCTCTACTCCTCACCGGACCCAAGACAAATCCTTCCTCTACTCCTCACAAGACCCAAGACAAATCCTTCCTCTACTCCTTACAGAACACAAGGCCAATCCTCCCCCCTACTACTCACAGGATTCAAGACAGATCCTCCCTCTTTTCCTCACAGGATCCAAGACAAATCCTCCCTCTTCTCCTCACTGGACCCAAGACAAATCCTTTCTCTAGTCCTCACAGGACCCAAGACAAATACTTCCTCTAGTCCTCACAGGACCCAAGACATCCTTCCTCTACTCCTCACAGAACCCAAGAAAAGTCCATCTCTGAGGAATAGTCATTAAGGATCTTCAACCAGCCAGGCATCGCAACCTTTTTGTCCACCCTTCCAGATTTCCTCTTGAGCGAAGCCGTCCTTGGAGGCCTCCGGCCAAGATTAAGAAATCATGACGACGATGTTGTCTCCAGTTGTCAGACATCACCCCGAAGCTGAGGAGTGTTAAATCCCACAAACAGCTCCTTGTGAAAAATGCAGCTGGTTTGTAGTACAATCGCCTCCGGATGCCATCTGTGCCACCTGCCTGCCCCTTCCCGCTTGTATCCATTAGTATCAATAACAGCCCAACGAGTCCACAGATAGGGAACCTACCAGCTTTCTCTCTCTCTCTCTCTCTCTCTCTCTCTCTCTCTCTCTCTCACGTATACGCACAGAAGAGGAACCTATCTCACAAATTAATTGCCGTCAATCGGTTAAAGCCTTGTAGTATAATTGTTCCTGACTTTACCCTCTCTCTCTCTCTCTCCCTCTCTCTCCCCCCCTCTCTCTCTCTCTCTCTCTCTCTCTCTCTCTCTCTCATTTAGCAATT
>NC_090754.1:41450361-41467861 GCF_036898095.1 Palaemon carinicauda | reverse complement strand
GGCAAGGGACAGTGACATTGCCCTATTAATGAGGGCAATGTCCTACAGACTGACCATACATACATACGATCAGCGCCCAAGGCCCCTTTCTACCCAAGCTAGGACCAAGAAGGGCCAGTCAATGGCTGCTGATGACTCAGAACATTGACCTATAGGCTCCTCATACCCCCCATTCTTAGCTCACAAGGATGGTGAGGTTGCAGCGACCAAAGGAACTGACGAGTTTGAGTGTGGCTCGAACACCAATCTGGAGTTCACCAGTCAGGGACGTCACTACATCGGCCACCACAACCCTGCCTGACCTTTCCTGGTCGTAGCTTGGATGGAGAGGGGGCTAGGGCGCTGATCATATGTATATATGGTCAGTCTTTAGGGCATTGTCACTGTCCCTTCACTCTACCATTCATGAGAGTCCTTTAAACTTGACCCCTAAACCTACAAATGTCCAAGTTTCATTCATAACTAATTTTCTTATCACACATCTTCATCTATGACTTCTCCGATCATTCCATCTATAATGTATCTCATTAATGGACAAAATAAAGCATTCTAAGCAGGGAGTAGTGCTGCCAGTGCACCTCATGCATTTTATTATAAGCATTACTTATATTTTTTTTTTTAATGAGGCGCCTTTGCACTGACTCGCAAGGGTGCCCTTTTAGCTCGGAAAATTTTCCTAGTAGCTGATTGGTTAGACTTATTTTGTCCAACCAATCAGCTAGTAGGAAACTTTTCCGAGTTAAAAGGACACCCCTGCGAGTCAGTGCAAATGCGCCTCATTAAAAAAGAATTAGTATATTTGTTCTAGCGGCATCTTCACCCATATCAGCACTCACTTTTCAGCCTTTTACTTAATCTCCGTTCCCGATTCCGTTCTTCCAGTTTAGTGATCAATCTCGGAATTTTACCTCATGGGGTACTTAGGGAGTCTTCCCATCAATTGCAGCTCTCTACTGAATGGCCTTCTCGGTCTCAGCACCAGGCCAAGTGGCGCAAATCTTGTCCATAAAATATACTTTTTCTCTACCACTTTTACACCAAACCAGCCCTTCTTCTGTTTACATATTCTAGCAGACACCTCGCTTATATGATTAAAACTTTTAATTGCTCTCAATTATTTATTTCTTATGTCATATATCCTAATGGACTATTATATATACACGATTTTTTCCGTTAAATGGAAATCAATTTGATTTTAAAGTACTTATTGCAAAATATATTAAGAATTTTTTTCATTCCTTCATTACAGTCTTTTTTTTTTTCTTCCTTTTTGATTAATAAATTCATGATTAGTTTATGTTAGTTACTACGGTTTTATTGTCTTTCAATACACGTGGCAAAGATTATTTTTTTTTTTTTTTTAGAGAATAGTTAACTTTATTCTACCACGTTGCAGTTAGATAGGATCATATTGAGAGAAATGAAAGAAATCTACTTTGGAAATTTTGAACTAAAGTTTTTTGGTGTAAATAACATTTTATCCCGTTTTTAATTTGACGTTAATTCTTCGCCCGCTTTTTTTTTTTTTTTTTTTTATGACTTAAGCTTCGTTTCGAAATGCAACCATGGAATTAGAAAGAGTACTCTCAGTCATAATGGTAACTTATATATTATCTATTTACCAAGGCACTTCCTCCAATTTTGGGGGTAGCCGACATCAAAGGAACAAAAAGGTACCTTTCCTCTCACCGCTCCTTCCAGCCAGACGAAGGACTCAGCCGAGTTTGGCTGGTACTGCTATAGTCAATTCTTTTTAGTGAGGCAGATTTGTACCGACTCGCAGGGGTGGCCATTTACCTCGGAAAAGTTTCCTATGATAGGTCGGAAGTATTTTTGTCCAACCAATCAGCTATTAGGAAACTTTTCCGAGCTAAAAGGGCACCCCTGCGAGACAGTGCAATTCTGCCTCACTAAAAAGAATTGACTGTAGGGTTCCACAACCCACCCTCACCCGTTATCCACCACAAATAAGTTTTTATACGCTGAATCCCCTTACTATAGTCTACGTAAACCTCGTAGGACAACTGTTCACCATCCTTGTGTAAAAACAACTAAAGTTATCTCGTGCAATATAACCTTCTTTCTGAAGTCAAAGCAGAATTTCATCGCCAAGATGAACTCGACCAGAGAAAATCCCCACCAAATTGCGCTCGCCGGAGGACTGGAATCCAGCAGAGGACTGGAATCCCTCTCCCCCTCCCCCCAACCCCCTTTAGGCGACATAAGTAATGTCGACTGCGTGTTAGGACATCCTTATGGGCTAATTTAGTCACCCTCCTTCAGTGCTATCAATCTTGCCGTGACAGATCGCGTTAACCTACCTCACAGTCGCCTTAAACTCCACCCCCCCCCCACCCCGTGAGAGGGAGCATCCCCCCTACCCCCCTACCCCCCAGGAGTTCTAAAATCCCATTCACACTGCATGAATTAAACATTGGCTCGAAATGAGAACTGGGGTGACGCTGTTTTGTCTTTTTGACGATTATGATGCTATTGCCTTCTCTGGGATCTTAATGATCATCGTCGTTATTACTTTTCAAATTCATTTTATATTACATTTTTAATTTCTTAAAAACAAATTTTTAGTTTTGTTTCTGATGTTGATTATTGATTTCGAGTTATTGTAAAAATGAAGTTTTTTTAATTGTTAGAATTTTTTTACATTAGTAATATATTGATCATCATTCTCATGTTTGCAGTTAATTTTAACAAGGATTCGTATTTTAGCGTTGATAAGTGTATATAAGGCGTATTGAATACTAATCATCATCATCATCATCTCCTCCTACGCCTATTGACGCAAAAATGGTTATATAAAAAATCAAAATAAAAAGGATTCAGCATACACAAAAGGGAAATACATTTACTGTATAACAGTAAATATATATTAAAATGATAAATAATTTCCCTGCTCTATACGTCTGGCTCCGAAGACAGCATAGTCCAGAAAAGTACAAGAGACGTGGAAAACACAGAAGCAAGAAGAGCATTCCAAAATTTGTCAATGTTATCCAAAGGTATAAAGACCGCTCATGAATGGCAGAGGCTAGGGACACTGACATTGCCCTATCAGGTAGGACAATGCCCTAGAGACTGACCATATTTTATTCCAACTGTGACCAAGTTGTGGAATGATCTTCCTAACCCGGTAGTTGAATCAGTAGGACTTCAAAAGTTCAAACTCGCAGCAAATGTTTTCATGTTGAACAGGCTTACATAAGTCCTTTTATAGTTTATATATGAAATATCTGTTTTAATGTTGTAAATGTTTTTAAAATATTTTATTTTAATTTTTCATTACTTATATTGTTTATTTATTTCCTTATTTCCTTTCCTCACCAGGCTATTTTTCCTGTTTGATCCCTTGGGCTTATAGCATCCTGCTTTTCCAACTAGGATTGTAGCTTACCTATTGATAATAATAATAATAATAATAATAATAATAATAATAATAATAATAATAATAATAATAATAATAATGGACCTAAGAGTCTGATTAACACATACTAATTTCAATTCCAAATTTTATACGTTTCCTTCAACGATTACTATTTCATTTCCTTGCTGTTTCTGTATTAAAATAAATTGATCATCGTAATCGAGAATATTTTATGCCCGGCTGAGTCCCTGCAGCTCGTAATGGTTAATGGCATTCGAATGGCCTGGTTATAGCAGTGATTTACCTCGCTAACGACGCCATTTTTAAGTATCTAATTGGCACATTATAAACCTGCAATTATTTTTGGTTTATTTATTCTGGCCGGTAATGAATGTCTTTGCAGTACATTCACGGTGACGTTTGTCAACCATATTTTAAACAATGCCTATTATTATTATTATTATTATTATTATTATTATTATTATTATCATTATCTATATTATTATTATTATTATTATTATTATTATTTTTATTATTATTATTATTATTACTACTATTATCATTATTATTATTATTATTATTATTATTACTACTATTATCATTATTATTATTATTATTATTATTATCATCTTTTTTATTATTATTATTATTATTATTATTATTATTATTATCACTATCATTATTATTATCATTATTATTATTATTATTATTATTATTATTATTATTATTATTATTATTATTATTATTATCTTTATTATTATTATTATCATCATTATTATTATTATCGTTATTATTGTTATCATTACTATTATTATTATTAACCCTATACGCCCCTCACCTCTCTCCTCCTCCTCCCGCAGGTGTGGTTCCAGAACCGCCGTGCCAAGTGGAAGAAACGCAAGAAGAGCAGCTCCGTCTTCAGGTCCGCCGGGTCACTCCTGCCCTCCCCTTCCCTACCCGCCTTCCCGCCCATGGGCGGCGACTCCTTCTGCGGGTCAATGTTCCCCACGTCAGACGCCCGTTGGACTATGGGCGGCATGGGGCCCATCAATGCAGGTTAGGGCAGGGCACTGATTTCTCATATATGGAAATTCTTGGAGTTTTTAATTTAGATTTATATATGAATGTATATATATACTATATATAATTATATATAATTGTATATATGAATATTACATTATAAGATATATATATATATATATATATATATATATATATATATATATATATATACGTGTGTGTGTGTGTGTGTTTGGGTGCGTATATTTAAAATGTGTGTGGCTGCACATGACTGTGTTTTCTATATAACATGGTATATAAAATGTTTTATGATCACCATTAAGTCATTAATATATCTCTTAGCCCAGTTTCGTTCCTATATTTACATCTCATGAAATTTGACCTAACATTAAGTCGAAACAAATGCTCTCGTAACCCCCCCCCCCCCTTTCACCCTCTCTCCCAAATGCCAGGTGTGGGCACTGGCACCCTGGGCTTACCCTCCCCCCTGCAACGCCAGGGTTTGGGGCAATTGGGCCAAGGCGGAATGAGCATCTCCCAATCCTTCAGTCAGTCTCTTGGCCAAGGCTTCGGCCAGGGGCTTAGCCAGGGCTTCAGCCAAGGTCTGGGTCAAGGTCTCGGACTCGGTCAAGGTCAAGGACTGGGCTTAGGGCAAGGCCAAGGGCTGTGTCAAGGATTAGGGCAAGGTCTGGGCGGTTCTAGTTCGCCCTTGCCATCCGGTCTCTCGAACATGGGCGGCTCTCCGCCCACGTCTATGTATCAGCCACATTACCCTTCCTTCAGCTCACTCAATAATGCTCTGGGTGAGTACACAGGTGAGCAACAACGCTATTTGTTTTGAATGTTTTCTTTTTACCTTCTGTTTCATGCTGTAAGTCTATAGTGTTATTATGCTCATTGGTATTTCAAGTTGTTGTCGTTCTTCGTATAGTATATACTTTCGTTTTTTCATAAACTAAATTGGGTAGTTTAAAGTCATTTCGATTATGATTCTTCGTAGTACTTCATTTTTTGATAAACTAAATTGGGTAGTTTAAAGACATTTTGATTATGAACTCGCTTTTCATCATTATTTTTAAAAGATCGAAATGTGAAGATGTTTGATTGCAGGGCTTCCTTCTTGAAGTAATTTATTTGTCTTCTAAATAAATGAAAATATTTTTTAGCTTTTCAATTATTTTTATTTACCTTGCAATTTCGAGTGTCGTTCGTTTTCATCCGACAATAACTATATTTTACAATTAAAATCTTTATTAAATTTTTAGTGTCGACTCTTAATTTCGCCTTTCTTTGGATTAATATAGGTATGACAAGTATCGTTATTCTTTGATTTAATAATGCATTATGATTCAATATCCTACTGCAATTTATTCATTTTCATCTAATAATGACTGAATATTATACTGAGGCATTTGAAGAATATCATCCTTATTCATGTAATATATTTCAAATACTAGTATTATTTATTTTTGTATCAACCTAGATATTAAGTTTTAATCTAATTTCTTTTTAGTAGAGCCATATGTATTGTTTATTTCTGTATTGTTTATGCAATTGACTCTTAATAGAAGTAGCGGCAGTAGTACTATAATTGAAAAGGGGGCGGGGTGAGATTACCCTGCCCTATGAGTCAAACTCAACTCTTACAGAGCTGGCGTAGTGGTAGTAGTAGTAGTAGTAGTAGTAGTAGTAGTAGTAGTAGTAGTAGTAGTAGTAGTAGTAGTAGTATTTGTAGTAGTAGTGGCAGATCTATACTTCTAGAATCAATTTTTAATTTTGACAAAAATAGTCAGTAAAGGTACCAGGCTAATGACATCAGGTATAGAAGTGTAACCAACCAAAAACAGACTAGTAGTAGTAGTAGTAGTAGTAGTAGTAGTAGTAGAAGTAGTAATAATAATAGTAGCAGTAGTAGTAGCAGATCTATACTTCTAGAATCATTTTTTTAATTTTGTCAAAAATAGTCAGTAAAGGTACCAGGCTAATGACATCAGGTATAGAAGTGTAACCAACCAAAAACAGACTAGTAGTAGTAGTAGTAGTAGTAGTAGTAGTAGCAGATCTATACTTTTAGAATCAATTTATAAATTTAGACAAAAATAGTCAGTAAAGGTACCAGGCTAATGAGAGTGTGATAGTGTAACCAACCAAAAACAGACTAATGATTTAATAGTAGTCAATCAGTAATAGTAGTAGTAATAGCGATGGCAGTAAATAGTTATGAAGGAAAATCCCTTTGTTAATAGTAGTCAATCAGTGATAGTAGTAGTAGTAACGATGACAGTAAATAGTTTTGCAAAGGAATCACATTACATTTAATATGAAAAATGTTTATAATACCAAAGAACAACGCAAACTTCAGAAAAGATAATATAAAAATCCGAATTTGACTCATTTCAAAGACTGAATGAAAAGTGGGAAACAGTTTGCCCTTAATTGAGCTGCATGAGAATGACTCCGAAGGGAATGCATACTCACTAATAAATCCTCCAAAGGGAATCTTGTAAAAAAAATGGGGAAATGCCTTTAGAATTATTACAACGATTCTTGTTAATGTCCATACTACGTTGGCTGGTGCTCTCTCTCTCTCTCTCTCTCTCTCTCTCTCTCTCTCTCTCTCTCTCTCTCTCTCTCTCTCTCTCTCTCTCTCTCTCTCAATCTTTATATATATATATATATATATATATATATATATATATATATACTGTATATATATATATATATATATATATATATATATATATATATATACTGTATATATATATATATATATATGTATGTATATATAGACTGTACACATATTTTATATATATATATATATATATAGACTGTATATATATTACATATATTATATATATATGTATATATATATATATATATATATATATATATATCTATATATATATATACATATATATATATATATATATATATATATATATATATATATATACACTGATTATTATCTTGCAGTTCCAGATATTTTCCGAGAAAAATTGTTACTTTTATCCCACTTGCAAGAATTGAAATTGCTTGTTTCATCACATGATCAGACCAGAATGCCTTACTAAAATGTTCATGATTTTATTTGCCCCTCATTACTGGAAATCGAATACTTACGGTTTGTTACTTATTCTTATGATTACAAATGCTATTAATGAATTCCCCGTATGAGGAGACATTTATTTAGCAACGTATTGCGAGGAGAGATTATACAGTACTGTATTTTTCTCAAATTGGGGAAAAGTAAAGAAAGGTAAAGGGAAAAGTCAGAGAAAAGGTAAGGAGAAAATTAAAGGGAAAAGTAAGGGGAAAAGTGGTGAAAAGTAAGGGGAAAAGTAATGGGAAAAGTAAGGCGAAAAGTATTGGGAAAAGTAAAGCGAAAAGTAAAGGGAAAAGTAAGGGGAAAAGTAAAGGAAAGTAAGGGGAAAAGTGAAAGGAAAAGTAAGGAGAAAAGTAATGGAAAGGTAAGGGGAAAAGTAGGTTTAGTGATCTTAAAAGTAGTTTGTTATTGTAAGAGGGGCAACTCTTCGTCCTCGCCAATCACGCCTGTCTGTCGACAGCATTAAACTTCACTATATATAGCCACCTTTTCCCCATCCCCACAGGATCACCACTAACCTCCCCAGGACTGCCCAACGGACTGGGCTCCCCAGCGACCCCTCCCCACAGCGGGTCGTCTTCCCCCTCCTCACACCCACAGCAAGGAACCCAGCAGATAGGACAGCAGCAGCAGCAGCAGGCCCATCAACAGCAGGATCACGACCAGCTGCACCAGGGGCAGAATTGCGGGATGGGATCCATGGGAGTCGGAATGGGTCCAGGAGGCGAGGACGTCTGGCGCGGTTCTAGCATCGCGCAACTGCGCCGAAGGGCATTCGAACATTCGGCTTCGATGTCCGTCTTTAGGTAAATCTTCTTCTGCTACTGCTGCTGCTACTCCTTCGTCTCCTTCGGCAGATAAAGAGAGAACTTCAGGACGTGTTCGGTGGTCTGCTGTTCCTGCTGCTGCTGCTCCTTCGCCTCCTTCAGCAGAAAAAAAGATACAACTTCAGGACGTGTTCGGTGGTGCTTCATGATAATGATCTCGTCCATCCTGGATTAATAACTTTTTTTATACATGTATACAGCCAGTACTGTATGTATGTATATGCATATGTATACTCACATAGATGCATGTACGTTTGCGTATTTTGATAAATGTAAACAGCATCCGCTGTATACGCAAAACGTACGCATTGTATCTGTATAATTCTATTGTGTCCTTGTTCCCACTTAAACCCGATTCTTGACAGAGTGTACCAACTCGCCCAGCCCAGAAGATGATGCACAGATGAAAGCCAGAAGGTTAATGAAAACTTATCGGAAAAAGATTACGATTTTAAATTTAAGTCTTGAATATATGTATACCACAGTGACATCTAAACCTCTCTGTAGCTCCACAGTTTTTGTATACTTTGTATACTTTTTGTATTTTCTTCTGTGCTAGGATTTGAATCCACAGAAGGAAAGATTTTTATTTACAATGATAAACTAAAGTCCAAATGGTATATCACAACAAACCTTGGATCCATATGATAAATCAAGGGATAATAAACATGGGTTTATCTCCAAAATCTTTTATCTCTGCAAACCTTGAATCCACTGTAGAAATAGACGAAGAAGCCTTATAATTCCATGATAGTATTCTAGCTAATACTGAAGACTGTAGTGGGATGCGATAAGACTTAGTCTTCAGTCTTCAGTCTTAATAGCCTGAATTTCTTTGATTCGCACCACGTACTGGAAAGACTTCTTCATTTCGTTTCATCTGGATTCAAGGCTTGTGGTGATAAGTGTGTCCAAATTCCAAATAGTGAAAATAAATGAATAAGATTGAGAATTCACTGGTTATTCAATGTATATATATATATATATATATATATATATATATATATATATATATATATATATATATATATATATATATATATATACATACAGTAAAAAAAATTTTCAACCGGATAGATGCATCTATAGGCCTACATCCTGTGTTCCAATGAGTTTCATCACACACACACACACACACACACACACACATATATATATATATATATATATATATATATATATATATATATATATATATATATATACTGTATATACAGTGCATACCTATGTATATGTGTATAGGCTATATACAGTATATATATATATATATATATATATATATATATATATATATATATATATATATATATATATATATATATATATATATATATATATATATATATATATATATATGTCCTTTTTAGTACTTTCATATTAGTTGGCCCACATAAAAATAATACAGTCAACAGATAAGCTTTACAGATTCAGTCTAAGTTACAATGACTTATCTCATTCAGTCACATCTTTGAGCTGAATTTATTGTCTTTGCTGAATACGTGTCGAGAAGAGAATTTTTTTTTTTTTTTTTTTTTTTTTTTTTTTTTTTTTTTTTTTTTTTTGACAAAATCCGCCTTTGTCTCTCTCCATAATCGATTCATATTCTGATACATATTGTAAGGGGAAACTTTGTTTGGTTCTGAGTCGTTTTAACAATGGATCTGTTATCCATTATAGTTATCCTCGTCTGAGTTATCCCTCCCCAGTTATATCCCTTCGGGTAAAAGTCATTGTAATTCATAATAATGAGAGCTCTTATCCTTTCATGAAGCATTATATACATTTAACTCAAATCATTGTATTTTGAGGTCACCATGAAGAAAAGAGACGATGAATAATTCTGTAAAGAATACGAGGAAAGCAAGAGAGAAAGACCAATATTATTAAAGACATTTGTGGGCGGAGCTAAACATCTGTCAAGTAGGCGGAGCAAAGGACGGTGGGCCGAACTAGATATAAAATGTGGGCGGAGCAACGAGAGCAATGTTTCAGAATGGAGGCGATTGTTTTCGTTATATTTCATTCTTTTTGTCTCTTCCCCTCGAGGGGGGGTGGTGGGAATTCCACTGCATTATTACAATGTACATGTTTTGTTCAATTCGAAATTTTATAGCCTCTGATCGATGATATGTGAGGCAAAGACGAGACGCAGCTGCTGCATTTGATGGATAATGTTGAAGAGTGAGAGAAATTAGAGACAGACAGACAGACACAGAGGAAACTATCTTGTTCTGTAATTCTTAGGTTAAGGAAAGATATGAAATTATTCAGTGATGTTCTATTTAACGATTGGATGAATATGATGGATTAACAAAGACTTATTCGCACTGTGAATTGTATATAGAATGGAATATTGTATTTTGTATTTTGCATTTTATCATTGTAGCCTATTATTTAGAGAGGTTATTAATGATTTTCAATTTATGATTTACTTTATCAATGAAATACATTTGTACTTACGTTTTTTGGGAACACAATTTAAGATAGAAGAATTTTGAAAAAAATAAAAGCCGAGAGAATAATTCAGTGAAGTTTAGAAAAGAAATTACATACTTGACTGAAATTATTATGATAATCGTGAATGATATGAATAATACCTTTAGAACTGAAAGGTGAAAATGAATAATAAACTGAATATTACTAGATCACCGTTAGAATTGTAATCTCCATAAGTTATTCGGTTTGTTAAGGTTTGTGTATTTGTAATAATATATTATGATAAATAACTCTCAAGCAATTTTTGTACTGTACATAGTATACCCCTAGTTCAGTGTAACCTATGGCCCTCCCTTCCCCCCCCCCCCCATCACCCATCCCACACTCTGCCATTACGTTGAATATATAAAAAAGGCTATTTAAATGGCCTGATGTTACCCAATATGGCGGCGTTTCAGTGTGAGTAAGATATCTAACCCCCCCCCCCTTGCTGGATATCTACGCTGGAACCTATACTCATTTTTTTTAATGAGGTGCATTTGCACTGACTCGCAAGAATGCCCTTTTAGCTTGGAAAAGTTTCCTTATAGCTGATTGGTTAGAATTATTTTGTCCGACTAATCAGCTAGCAGGAAACTTTCCCGAGCTATAAGGGCACACACGCAGGGGTGCCCTTATAGCTCGGAAAAGTTTTATACTAGCTAATTGGTAAGGAATAATTTTGTCCAACCAATTAGCTAGTAGGAAACCTTCCCGAGCTAAAAGGGCACACTCGCAGGGATGCCCTTTTAGCTCGGAAAAGTTTCCTACCAGCTAATTGGTTAGAATTATTTTGTCCGACTAATCAGTCAGTAGTAAACTTTTCCGAGCTAAAAGGGCACCCCTGTAAGTCAGTGTCTAACCAATCGGCTAGTAGGAAAAATTTCCGAGCTAAAAGGGCACCCCTGTAAGTCAGTGTCTAACCAATCGGCTAGTAGGAAAAATTTCCGAGCTAAAAGGGCACCCCTGTAAGTCAGTGTCTAACCAATCAGCTAATAGGAAACTTTTCCGAGCTAAAAGGTCACCCCTGCGAGTCAGTGTCTAACCAATCAGCTAGTAGGAAACTTTTCCGAGCTAAAAGGGCACCCCTGCGAGTCAGTGGAAATGCTCCTCATTAAAGAAAATTGAGTTGCAGCCAAAGACATCTGAACCAATGGCGAGTGTCCACTGTCCAAGTTGTCTTTCCTTAAATTCCTTTAACATTGAGTTCTTCATCTTGGGTTGATTCCACACCCACTGCAACCACGTAGTTTAAAAATAAAGATTAAAACTCATAGACAGATATCAACCGAATGTTACAAATTTTTAAGTGTTGTTCTATAAATATGACTGTACCTGTATACTACTTTGTTTTGCTCTAGCTCTCTTTGCTCATAATGACGTAACAGAAGATTTCTCTCTTGATTTTTTCAACCCCAGAATGTCTACATATCATAGGGAAAGCGAGACTGGTGTGCAAAGAATCATTACAATGCATCAAGTTGTGTGAAAACATTTTTTGCAAGAGACGTGAAGCGTTTTTTTAGCATTCATAGATCCCCTCCACAAAGGAAGATGGTTATTATTATTATTATTATCGTTTTGTGATAGCTATTATGATATTAAATGATGATGGTGATGATGATTATCATCATCATGTTTTGTGTTTGTAATTTAGTTGCGTGTTGTGGGCTATAAAGCTTTGTAAATAAAAACCGCTGTCTAATTGTGTGACTTATTTAAACCTGACCTTTTTTTTTTTTTTTTTTTTTTTTTTTTTTTGTATTGAAGTCGGTGGGAGATTTCATTGCAGTAATTAAAGGTTTAAAGGCCGCTCATGAACGGCAGAGGCAAGGGACAGTGACATTGCCCTATCAAGCTGGACAATGCCCTAGAGACTGATCATATATAGGCTACATATGATCAGCGTCCAAGCCCACCCTCCATCCAAGCTAGGAACAAGGAGGGCCAGGCAATGGCTGCTGAGAACTCTGCAGATAGACCTATAGGCTCCCCCAAACACCCCATCCTTAGCTCACAAGGATGGTGAGGATACAGCGACCAAAGAAACTAACGAGTTTGAGCGGGACTCGAACCCCAGTTTGGATATCACCAGGCAAGTACGTTACCAATAGGCCACCACAACCTATTCACCCAGTTAATGGCTGATGTGGTGAACACTTGTAAGGGTTACCATCAGTAGCCTAAATTCCAGACAGAAGTTCCTATTTAATTTATCCTAATTATAGTTTACATTTATGAAAATCTAAACTAATATTCTGGAAAATAAGAATTTTGCATATTCAACACTTTGCCAAAAAAAGGGGGATGATTTAGCGAGGCTAACACCTCGTAGGCTGCCCCAAAGATGATAGGCCTACTGAGAAACTTGTAACAAGCCTTTTGAATCTATTCTGTCTGCATACCCAGAATAACAACCTTTTACGAAGAATAACAACATTTTAACCATAATTACAACCCCCTCACCCCCTTGTTTTCAGAGAAAGGATATCCTGGCATAACTATCCTTCTGCAAGTCTGTGTTTGGTAAGAGGCGTTCTAAAACTCCAGTCATAAATACCATTAAAGTCTCATTATTCTCATGAATCGGTGATATCATTGATTAATGTCATTTTACTTCCCAAAGCAAATTTATGATATAAATTAGTTCATATTAAGGTATTAGGATTCAAATTATCGTTTGATATATCAAATTAATCAAGTGAAGGTGTCGCCAGGTACGTTATATTTTGCTCGGCGTGTGGAGTGAACGATTTTCGGTTTTAATAAGTTCTTTTAAATGTTAACGATTTCTCTATGTTCTCTAAAAGATGAATAACAAACAGTTAACCGGTACATAAAATATAAAGTATTAGTAACGTATACGAAAATCTTAAAATTCAGATCACCAAGTGAAATTTCCAATGGACTAATAAGCTCATTTATAAATCAAAATTGGCAACCGAAATCTAACCTTCCAAGGACCGCGAGCGAAGGCTTCATAATACTTAGGTAAACAAAGTTACACAGATGAATGAGATGATCGGTTGTGTTAAGACGTATCGACTGTCTCCGGATTGTTCTCGTATGTAGTCGTTTTATATGTGATTTCGCTATTTCATTTTGATATAAATTGCTGGATGTCTATAGACAATAAACAGTCGAATTGCGTGTGTAATATGTGTGATAAAGAGTCGGCGTCGGGTGAAATCGTTTCGAAGTGTAAAAAGTAGCCTACATCATGAAGTTGGACACGGTGAGTAGCATACGAGATTATGTTAAGGCAGTTCGCATACCGATGGTGTTTCCCTCTATATTTTGTGAGGACGTTGTTAAATTTACTATGTAGTTTCGCTCAAGATACAGAGGTTGTACTTCCTCCAATAGTAGCAAGGGCCGAATCACCTAATGTTGTTGTAAACGTACATTGTTCTAGTGAGCTGTCCGTGAGCATTTGAACCCGATAAGCTAGTAACTTTACGCTTCGTTTATGCTATATGGAAATTGCACGCTTTTAGGCCTAGCTTGTGCTAAAACGGATAATTCTCGATTTTCAGAAGTAATTATTGTAAACGTACATAATTCTCGTGAGCAGTCCGTATAAATTTGAACCCGATACGCTAGTAACTTTTCACTTTGTTTATGCTATATGGAAATTGCACGCTTTTAGGCCTAGCCTATGCTAAAACTGATAACTATCGGTTTTCAGAGGTAATTAAGGGAATGATTCATCCTTAGAATATTATGTATATTTCTTGGCATAGATTTTAAATCTTGCTTCTATTGCAATAATCAATATCGTTAGTTGAGAAAACAATATGAAAGGTGCTACTACTGGCTACCTTTGGTAATCTGGTACTTGAAGAAATAATACGAGGTAAAAAATTTGTAGACTATCTGGGACATTAATTTTAGGTTAACTATCCTATATTATTAGGTTTTAGGAGATTACCAGAAGTCATGTTAATTTACTCGACACTTGTTTTGAATGTAGCTTGCTCGTAATCTTAGGCCTAGATGCAATGTGGATAGGACTTGTGAATGAATATAGTACAGAGTATATAATTGGGTAATTTGTTGTATTTGTATGAATTGTGTATAATAAATTACCAAGGAGGGCATGTTTACCAACATGCAAGGGTAAATATTTACATTTACACCGCGACAAGAACCCTGTTGAAATGGTAAATTTTTTGTTTACTTTCTGCCAACGAAATAGCACTGACTCTGTTTTATCATTCTTATTAGAAATTCTATTCCCCATAAAATAGATGAACTTCGAAAACATGAAAATAAACCAAGAAAGACAGTCAATAATTTATTATAATTTATGTTATAATAATCAATATTACACGGATACGACTAGCCATATCTTCCTTAACCTAACCTAACGTAGGTGCTATTTCCCAAACCTGTCACTGGCTAGCGTTCATCCAGGACAGTAACCAACGACCTCAAGTTGCATTCTCTTCAATAGTTCTCTTAACGGCCAATGTATTTTCGGTCCTGAATGGCCTCCCTGAAACGAACGCCAAACTTTGCCCCAAAGTCATAAATCCAAAAGAGTAACTTAAGAATCTTGATTTTGGACAACACAAGATGGTTATTTAAAAACTAATGTACGTGACCCGTCAAAAATGACGAAATATTTAGATAGACGCACGCACCCTCTCACCACGGTATGACTACTCACTCTTGTCCCTACATGAGGGTTGGGAGAAATCAATTAGTTATATGTCTGGCAATCTTCTGAGCATGACCGGAAAGAATTTTGTGTATGTATATATATACAGGTATATATATATATATATATATATATATATATATATATATATATATATATATATATATATATATATACATATTTATGTATATATATATATATATATATATATGTATATATGTATAATATATATATATATATATATATATATGTATATATATAAGTATATATATATATATATATATATATATATATATATATATATATATATATATGTGTGTGTGTGTGTGTGTGTATGTATTTATAACTAGACACTTGCTCTTTATTATCTAGGGGAGATGTAAATGGCTTCTTACCATTTGATGAAAATTGTCAATAGTATGTTCCGAGGAGACCTAAAAGTGCTTATTACCAGCCTCCCCTCTAAAACCTAGCTTGGATACCAGGAGGCTAAATTCGATCGAGATAGGTACTTAGTTGTTAGTCGACTGATGTGGGTATCTATTTGAATGTTATAAGAAGAATGTAGTTAAAAAGACTAATGATAAAAGTGGTTTGTAAAATGTCACAATGTAAATCATTATAGGCGTCATTAGCGTTGTCATCTGTGTTTTTATTTTACATTTTAAGACCTTAATACATTTCATTTTGAAAACAATGGGTCACCAGATAAGCAGTGATTTGAAAATCATCAACTGTCTGAATGTGGGTGGATGTGGTGCACGAACATATCAAATGTATGAAAGTTGATTTTCTCATGGAGAAAAAGTTGAATGTGTATACAATAACTAGTGTACGTGACCCGTCAAAATGATAGCTATGAATTTAGATAGATATGAACACAGATTCACCTCCCCCCCCCCCTTTTCTAACTTCAGTCCCTCTTACCAGGGTATGACTAAGCCTACTCTCTATCCTTCTACCTGAGGGACGGGGAGAGACCGAGTAGTTATAAATCTAACAATGCCATTGAGTGTGCCTGGAAAAAAAATATACACACACACACACACACACACACACACACACACATATATATATATATATATATATATATATATATATATATATATATATATATATATACACACACACATATATAGCTACTATTATATCCAGACACTTGTTCTTTATTATATAAAGGAAATGTAAACAAAGGGTAAAAAGCCACTGGAAGATTGTGATAAAAGCATCATTATTATTATTATTATTATTATTATTATTATTGTTATTATTATTATTATTACTTGCTAAGCTACAACCCTAGTTGGAAAAGCAGAATGCTATGAGCCCAGGAGCTCCAACAGGGAAAATAGCCCAGTGAGGAAAGGAAAGTAGGAAAAATAAAATATTTTAAGGAGCATAACAACATTAACATAAATATTTCCTATATAAACTATAAAATTTTAATAGAACAAGAGGGAGAGAAATCAGATAGAATAGTGTGCCTGAGTGTACTCTCAAGCAAAAGAACTCTAGCCCAAGACAGTGGAAGACCTTGGTATAGAGGCTATGGCACTACCCAAGTCTAGAGAACAATGGTTTGATTTTGGAGTGTCCTTCTCCTAGAGGAATTGCTTACCATAGCTAAAGAGTCTCTTCTACCCTTACCAAGAGGAAAGTAGCATTGCTATGCATTAGTGAAAACATTGTAGATTAGTGAAAGCAATGCACTGCACGAGGCTCACTGTAAACAGTATCTCAGAATCTTTGCTGCACCCACTTTGTAGTCTTCCTCTTTATCTCTATTGCCAATTATTCAATTATATCTTGCTATCAGACCTCATCTAACATGGATTTTCTTCCAAACATGCATGGCACTCAGTCGCCTCCATAGTCCCAGTCTAGCCTATATGGGCCAAATGTCATGAATCAATTTAAAGGTCACTCATGAATGGCAAAGGCAAGGGGCAGTGACATTGCTCTATCAAGCAGGACAGTGCCCCTAGAGACTGACCATATACACATAGGATCAGCGCCCAAGCCCCCTCTCCACC
>NC_090754.1:41432861-41442861 GCF_036898095.1 Palaemon carinicauda | reverse complement strand
AAGCTACTTTCACACTAAAATGGCATATGGTGGTACCCAGTACCACAAGGTTCCAAAGTTCTATTCGGTGGATTAGACTTCGCCAGCGAAGTTGAGACAGTTGTTTGCCGGAAATGAGAAAGCGACCGTCTGTAACTTTCCACTTTATACAGTTAGGAGAGCGAGGGAAATGGGCGTGGCTTGAAGTCACTGTCTTTTCTTCTTCTTTGGGTTTTTGTTCTTCTTCTTCTTCTCCTTTTTGTTTTTGTTGTTGTTGTTCTTCTTCTTCTGTTTCTTCTTCTTTTTCTTCTTTTTCTCCTTTTTTTCTTCTTTTTCTTCTTCTCGTTCTTCATTATCATTAATGTTACTGGGTACTTATGACTCACGTGAACTTAACTACACCTGACCTTTTCACCTGCAGCCTCATTTAAAAAGTAATTTCAATTATCTCTCTCTCTCTCTCTCTCTCTCTCTCTCTCTCTCTCTCTCTCTCTCTCTCTCTCTCTCTCTCAGCTGCACCAGATATGTCACATTTGCTTGGCATTCTCTACTATCCTGAGCAATGGTTTCGTTTCTACGCGAAGCTAAGACTACTTTAAAAAAAAAAAGAAAAAAAAAAGTAATTTCCATTCATGGCGCTTTGGGTCCGTAGAGTTTCAAGGGAAAGACATTTTCCGTTTTCTTCTATCCAAAGAAGGAACGATAGGAGCCATGGCAGTGCTTAGAGTAATAGCTCATAAGACCGCGTAATCTGTTGAGAGAAACAAAATGAAAAAGTACTATAGTCAATTCTTTTTAGTGAGGCAGATTTGCAACCCACTCGGAGGGATGCCCTTTTAGCTCGGAAAAGTTGCCGGATCGCTGATAGGTTGGACAAGATAATTGTACCCAATCAGATGGCAGGAAATGTTTTTGAGCTAAAATGGCAAGCACATGCGCCTCATTAAAAAAACTGAGTATAGTAGATGAAATTGTCTTATGCCGATCAATTATAATACACTGTTTTTGAATTTACCAGGAATTTCATGTTTGCGAAAATAATATTGATATTGGCTTGTCATAGAAAAAAAAATTCTGTGAAATCATTTGAAGTTTGAATAAATAAAGTGACTTTTTTTCGTTTATGTCAAATGAGTAAATAATTAAGTAGCAATGGAAAAAATGACTCGTAAAAAGTCTCAAATATATATGAAAAGTTTACAGATAATTCACTCGATTTCAAAACAATAAAAGAAAATATCACATGATCCATACGTCACTACAGCTCAAGCGGTGCACTATAAGCATGGCTTCAATGTTTCTGCAGCGTCCCTGCTTAAACCCCTAGCTGCACCCACTTTATAGCCTTCTATTACATATCCGTTCCTGCTTCCCACCTTCCATCTTGCTGTCAAACCTCTTACCATCTACTTAATACTGCAACTGAAGGAGTTTTATTGCAGCAGTACATTGGCACTGAATGGCCTCCCAAGCCCTAATGCCAGGCCTTATGGCCAAGATTCATAATCCCAATCAAATCCTTATGATCCTTACTATAAATCATGTGACCAAAAATCTTAACAGACCGTTTTCTAAGGCTTATACTTTTTTTTTATCAAATATTTTATGTAATTCCATATTCATAACAGTTATACACATGTGAGTGGCAGTGTGCATAAACTTCTCAAGTTTATAACCTCCTTACGTTGCTGTTATACTAATAATGTTGGCTTTATGTCAGCACAGGTCCTTGCTTCTAAGAAAGCCCGTTGTAAATCTCACTTTGCTTCTTACACGACTCGTTGTTAATCTTATATAGCTTATAAGATGGCCCGTTAAAATTTTTATTTTGCTTATAAGATGGCCCGTTATAATTCTTATTTTGCTTATAAAACGGCCTATCGCAAATCTTACTTTGCTTCTAAGATTGTCCGACGTAAATCTTATTTAGCTTCTAAGATGGCTCATAGTAAATCTCACTTTTCTAATAAGGCCCGTCGTAATTCTAACTTTGCTTCTAAAACGGCTCATTATAAATTTTATTTAGCTTCTAAGATGGCCCATCATAAATCCCTAGCTTTAAGATAGCCCATTGTAAATCTTATTTAGCTTCTAAGATGGCCCATCCTAAGTCTCACCTTCCTTCTAAGACGGACCATCATAAATCTTATTTAGCTTTTAAGATGGCCCATCATAAATCCCTTGCTTCTAAGATACCACATCATAAATTTTATTTAACTTCTAAGATAGCCCATCGTAGATCTCACTTTGCTTCTAAGATGGCCCCTCATAAATCTTATTTAGCTGCTAAGATTGCCCATCATAAATCCCTTCCTTTAAGATAGCCCATTGTAAATCTTATTTAGCTTCTAAGATGGCCCATTGTAAATCTCACTTTCCTTCTAAGACGGACCATCATAAATCTTATTTAGCTTTTAAGATGGCCCATCATAAATCCCTTGCTTCTAAGATACCACATCATAAATTTTATTTAGCTTCTAAGATAGCCCATCGTAAATCTCACTTTGCTTCTAAGATGGCCCGTCGTTATCTTAGCTTGCTTCTAAGACGTCCCATCGTAAATTTTATTTAGCTTCTAAGATGTCCCATCATAAATCTCTTGCTTTTAAGATGGCTTGTCGTAGGTCATATTTAGCTTCTAAGACCCCCATCGAAATCTCACTTTCCTTCTAAGACGGCCTGTCATAAATCTTACTTTGCTTCTAAGATGGCCCATCCTAAATCTTATTCAACTTCTAAGATGGCTCGTCCTAAATCTCATTTTGCTTCTAAGACAGCCCCTGCTAGATCTTACCTTACTTCTAAGATGACCCGTTGTAAATCTTACTCTGCCTCTAAGACGGCCTGTCGTAAATCTTACTTTGCTTTTAAGACGGCCCATCGTAAATCTTACTTTGCTTCTAAGACGGCCTGTCGTAAATCTTACTTTGCTTCTAAGACGGCCTGTCGTAAATCTCACTTTGCTTCTAAGACGGCCTGTCGTAAATCTTACTTTGCTTCTAAGACGGCCTGTCGTAAATCTTACTTTGCTTCTATGACGGCCTGTCGTAAATCTTACTTTGCTTCTAAGACGGCCTATCGTAAATCTTTTTTAATTTCTAAGATGGCTCGTCCTAAATCTTATCTTGCTTCTAAGACCGCCCGCCCTAAATTTTACCTTGTTTCTAAGATGACCCGTAAATCTTTCCTTGCTTCTAAGACAGCCCGTCGTAAATCTTATTTTGCGTCTGAGACAGCACGTAAATCTTATTTTGCTTATAATACGACCCGTCCTAAATCTTACCTTGCTTTTAAGACGGCCCGTAAATCTTAAAAAGACGGCCCGTCCTAAATCTTACCTTGCTTCTAATACGGCCCGTCCTAAATCTTACCTTGCTTTTAAGACGGCCCGTAAATCTTACCTTGCTTCTAATACGGCCCGTCCTAAATCTTACCTTGCTTTTAAGACGGCCCGTAAATCTCGCCTTGCTTCTAAGACGGCCCTCAAATCTTACCTTGCTAACAAATGAGGTCGTCTAATAAGAAGTCTGCAGAAGCGGGTATAGGAATACCCTCCCCCAAACAAACCAAATCCGTCAGCTTTGCCAATCATCGTAATCGTCGCTATCAATAGGACCTGTGAGGAAAAACAATGCTGCATTATAGTAAACTAAGAACGAATGATGACTCGCCATAGGTCTATAAATGAATGAATAATGGGTTGTGGTGGCATGGTGGTAGCGTCCTTGTCTGGTGATTGCCAGACTGGGGTTCAAGTCCCACTCAAACTCGTTAGTTCCTTTGTTCACTGCAACCATTCTTGTGAGCTAAGGCTGGGGGTGTTTGAGGGAGCCTATAGATCTATCTGCTGAGTCATCAGCTGCTATTGCCTGTCCCTCCCTGGTCCTAACTTTAGTGGAGAGGGGCTCAGGTGCTGTTCATATGTATATATGGTCAGTCTCTAGGGCATTGTCCTGCTTGCTAGGGCAGTGGCACTATCCCATGCCCCTGCCATTCATGAGTGACCTTTAAACCGTCAGGATCCTATAATTTAGGAAGTCCAATCGATGTAACACTGTAAGTTCTGCTAGTCTGTCTTTAACTATGGCAAGCAGCTCTTCTAGGAGGACACTCTAAAATCAAACCATTGTTCTCTAGTCTTGGGTAGTGCCATTACATCTGTACCATGGCCTTCCACTGTCTTGTGTTAGAGTTCTCTTGCTTGAGGGTACACTCAGGCACACTATTCTATCTTCTTTCTCATTCTCTTGTTTTGTTAAAGTTTTTAGTTTATATAGGAAATACTTATTTCAATGTTTACTGTTCTTGAAATATTTTATTTTTCCTTGTTTCCTTTCCTCATTGGGCTATTATCCCTATTGGAGCCCTGGGCTTATAGCATCCTGCTTTTCCAACTAGGGTTGTAGCTTAGCAAGTAATATAATAGTAATGATTATCCCCGAATGAAATGCACGTGAGATTAAATGATACGAGAATTCACTGAAGGTGTCTTTGTATAAGTCGAGTTTACCTGTCGAGTTTAGTATTAAAGCATAGTTGATTTTTTTTTCTCCTTCGTCCAGACTAGAACACAAGTTTTAGCCTTTAGCGTTTCATATCACCAGGAACACTGAGTTCCTACACAGATTTAAAGATAATTTTGGAAGACAGTGTAATAGAAATCCTTTACCGAACAAATGTACCATGCTTTTACATCAGTCAGAACGTCGCAGTATATGATCAGAGTATTTCGACTCTCGATGAAAATTGGCTTTATTTTGAACAATTTTAAATCAGATCAGAAAGGTTAAAGTTTCAGTCAAAACATTTTAATTACCTGTCCGAGCAGTGACTTTCTTCCGTCTGGTCGTTTCGTTGAGCCTGATATGTTTTATGCAAGTCAATGTTTTAGTTATTTTCTCTTTCTATATTTTAACAAAATCCTAATTGCAGCTCTTGATGATCTTTGAAAATTTTAAAGAATAGATGTATGGGTGAGATCAGTGTTACTGTATGGACATTAGTCATGGTATGATAATGAAACAAATCTCTTAGTAGATTTAGTAGATTTGAGAACAAACCCCTTAGAAGGATATGGGAGTTGAATGGCAGGACAAGAATAAAAATGAAACTATAAGAAGATTACTCAAGTGCCATAAGTAAATGAGATCATGGTGAAGGGTAGATGGAGATGGTTTGGGCATGCTCTTAGCACTCCCCAAGAGAGATTTTTCATCAAACGGTTAACTGGGGCCCACAAGGCACTAGAAGAGTTGGAAGATCCAAGCCAACATGACTGAGGACTATGAAGCGTGAAGTAGGAGATGATGAATGGATAAATATTGAATTAAAATCTCAAGATAGAGATGACTGGTGAAATCTAATCGAGGCCCTATGCGTCAATAGGAGTAGAAGATGATGATGATGAGTTATATAAAACTTATTCTTTGAAACATAATATCTAAGTCTAAATGTCACACAGAGATTTTACGCGTTTTATTGTCATCCAAAAATGGTCTTCGTAAAATATACTTGCTATAAATCGGTCTTAGAAGTTTATATTGTGATAAAAGAAAGTAGTTTATGAAAAAAGGGCCCCGCTTGGTGGGAAGGAATAATGGTCGGTAGTAAGACCTTTTAAACTGGAGGTTTTGGAAGTTTGAAGCTTAGTTATGGCACTTTTTATTGTAGCATAAATACTGTTTCAGAAGAGGGTTATTATTAATTATTATTATTATTATTATTATTATTATTATTACTACTACTTATTTACTTGCTTACTTACTTACTTACTTACTAAGCTATAACCCTTGTTGGAAAAGCATGATGCTATAAGCCCATGGGCTCGAACAGGGAAAATACCCAGTGAGGAAAGGAAATAATGAAATAAATAAACTACAAGAGAAGCAAAGAACAATTAAAATGAAATATTTTAAGAACAGTAACAGCAATAAAATAAATCTCATATATAAGATTATAAAACCTTAAAACAAAAGGAAGAGAAACAAGATAACGAAAATTATAATTGGAAACAGGGTCAAATTTATATAAATTGCAGGTATGTTACGGACACAGTGATATTAGACATGAGTAGAAATGTCTTTAGACACCTATTAGTGAAACTACAGTAGAGAAATTAAGCCTTGAGTAACGTATTTAGCTTCGAATAAGAAATCAGTCCGCTTGTTCATTGTGGAAGAAATCAAGAAAAAAGTTGTGTTAAATAAAAGAGTTCGACCATTTCGAAGAATGTACAATAAATTCCTGAAAAATCTGCTGCGCTTTGATAAAATTCATAAGTTCCGAATGTAAACAAACTTTATACCATTCGGATAACGTACAACAAATTCATGAAATATCTCACGTGCGCTTTGATAAAATTCACAAGTTCTGAATGTACTCAAACTATTTTTCTCTTTCTGTAATATCTCTCAAGCCATACAATAGATAGAAAATGAGAAACTGAAATTTGCCATTTAGACAATTGAGGCAAATAAAAATCATTGGAGAAACACCGTATTGTACGTTGAAAATCAAGCCAGAGTCATTTTTGCAATAATCGTCAGAGGTGGCTGGGAGGCGGTGGAGGGGGGTGGGGGTGGGGGGGCAAGGGGGGGGGCAAGGGGGGCGCCCTGTTAAGTCGTTAACAGCAATAGATTTTTTTTTTTTTACCCCGTCACGTTAATTGCCTCTAACTACTACGTAGTAATTTGTCTTCGTTATGATCTCGTTAGCGAATAAACGACGTCATTGTTTCTCCAAATACAACTCCTTGTTATTTTGCCCGGCTCATTTTCCCCCTCCCTCCGGCACCTGAATGATTTTAAAGTGTTTGTAGAGTGACGTTGACGCCGGGCTCCGTGTAAGAACGCCAAATTGACATCATTTTAGTTCCTGCTTTTAGGCGAAGCTATCACACCGTTCAGAATTACAGATGACCATCATTGTTTTTTTTTTTTTTTTTTTTTGTAAAATTCAATGGTTAAAGTGTTTTTCTTTCGTTGTTAGGTTTTTTTTTTTTAGCTCGGTTGTGAAATCCAATGGCTGGAGTGTTTTCGTTTTTACTACATACACATACATATACCAAGGCACTTCCCCCAATTTTGGGGGGTAGCCGACACAACAATGAAACAAAACAAAAAGGGGACCTCTACTTTCTATGTTCCTTCAGCCTAATCAGGGGACTCAACCGAGTTCAGCTGGTACTGCTAGGGTGCCACAGCCCAACCTCCCACATTTCCACCACAGATGAAGCTTCATAATGCTGACTCCCCCTACCTGGCTGCTACCTCCGCGGTCATCTAAGGCACCGGAGGAAGCAGCAGGGCCTACTGGAACTGCGTCACAATCGCTCGCCATTCATTCCTATTTCTAGCACGCTCTCTTGCCTCTCTCACATCTATCCTCCTATCACCCAGAGCTTCTTCACACCATCCATCCACCCAAACCTTGGCCTTCCTCTTGTACTTCTCCCATCAACTCTTGCATTCATCACCTTCTTTAGCAGACAACCATTTTCCATTCTCTCAACATGGCCAAACCACCTCAACACATTCATATCCACTCTAGCTGCTAACTCATTTCTTACACCCGTTCTCTCCCTCACCACTTCGTTCCTACCCTACTCTACTCGAGATACACCAGCCATACTCCTTAGACACTTCATCTCAAACACATTCAATTTCTGTCTCTCCATCACTTTCATTCCCCACGACTCCGATCCATACATCACAGTTGGTACAATCACTTTCTCATATAGACTCTCTTTACATTCATGCCCAACCCTCTATTTTTTACTACTCCTTAACTGCCCCCAACACTTTGCAACCTTCATTCACTCTCTGACGTACATCTGCTTCCACTCCACCATTTGCTGCAACAATAGACCCCAAGTACTTAAACTGATCCACCTCCTCAAGTAACTCTCCATTCAACATGACATTCAACCTTGCACCACCTTCCCTTCTCGTACATCTCATAACCTTACTCTTACCCACATTAACTCTCACTTCCTTCTCTCACACACCCTTCCAAATTCTGTCACTAGTCGGTCAAGCTTCTCTTCTGTGTCTGCTACCAGTACAGTATCATCCGCAAAACACAACTGAATTACCTCCCATTCATGGTCATTCTCGCCTACCAGTTTTAATCCTCGTCCAAGCACTCGAGCATTCACCTCTCTCACCACTCCATCAACATACAAGTTAAACAACCACGGCGACATCACACATCCCTGTCTCAGCCCCACTCTCACCGGAAACCAATCACTCACTTCATTTCCTATTCTAACACATGCTTTACTACCTTTGTATAAACTTTTCACTGCTTGCAACAACCTTCCACCAACTCCATATAACCTCATCACATTCCACATTGCTTCCCTATCAACTCTATCATATGCTTTCCTCCAGATCCATAAACGCAACATACACCTCCTTACCTTTGCTAAATATTTCTCGCATATCTGCCTAACTGTAAAAATCTGATTCATACAACCCCTACCTCTTCTAAAACCACCCTGTACTTCCAAGATTGCATTCTCTGTTTTATCCTTAATCCTATTAATCAATACTCTACCATACACTTTTCCAACTACACTCAACAAACTAATACCTCTTGAATTACAACACTCATGCACATCTCCCTTACCCTTATATAGTGGTACAATACTATTAGGATAAAATATACTTGACTACTGTACGCGACCCGTCAGAAATATCGGTTAAATGTTTCGATGGCTATACACGCACACGCAACCCTCTCTCACCATGGTATGACCACTCCCTCTCCACCTAACCGAAGATGGGTAGAGCTGTGTGTGACCGGATATATATATATATATATATATATATATATATATATATATATATATATATATATATATATATATACATAAATACATAGGCCCTTGCTCGTTATTATATAGCGGAATTACCTTTTTGCCCCCGCTCATGAAAAACCTGGGACGACTCGTCGTTGTCAAATGCATCGCCTGTTTACCTTATCTATATTAAGTGTCCTTGTATGTAATGTTCTTTCCATGAGTTCTTGAAGATTTGTTTGCTTTTTATAAGCTAAATGAATTTTTTTGGTTTCCATCTGCGCACCTTACAAGTCTATTTATCCAGTTGCTGGACTGTTTAACGATCCATCAATGACGTAGGTTTCATTTCTGTGCAAAATCTAAAACTCTTATTTGGTAAATTCATCCCTATTCTCCAAGTCCAAGAAAAAACATTCTTTATGAACATCTTGAATAGGATATCGTTATATTTTTTAGTAGATTTAGTAGATTTGAGAACAAAGACCTCAGGGGGATATTGGAATTTAAATGGCAGGACATGATTAAAAATTAAACTGTAAGAGAGATTACTCAGGTGCCATGTGTAGATGAGATCATAATGAGGGGTAGATGGAGATGATTTGGGCATGCTCTTCGTACTCCCCAAGAGAGATTAGTTCACAAAATGTCCAGCTGGGCTCAACAGGGCACTAGAAGAGTGGAAGATCCAGACATACATGGCTGAGGACTATGAAGCGCGAAGTAGGAGATGATGAATGGAGAAGTATTGATTTTAATAGCTAAAGATAGAGACGACTGGGGAAATCTAACCGAGGCCCTTTGCGTCAATAGGCGTAGGAAGAGATGATGAAAATATTTTTTATGAGTTGATCTATACATACGTAATCGTTTACGAATTATCCTTCTATATTAACGCTAATCTAATTATCGTGAAGTGTTTTAAGCATATAATTTATTACTCAACACTTAAAGTAAACACAGGTCAAACGATCAGAATCTAAGGTCAAAGTACCTGACGCATGGTATGCGGTTAGATCAGTAGTCCTGATGATGAATGAATTTGGCATATTTTCTTTCTGTAACTTTAGTCAGTCTCCTTGAAACGATCGCAAAGAATCGCAGCAGTAGCGATTGTGGAGGAAAAGCCTTTGCAATGGCACTTTATATACAACTAGTGTACGCGACCCTTCAAAAATGAAGGCTTAAATATTTAGGTATATATGCACACACACATGCGCA
>NC_090754.1:41415361-41427861 GCF_036898095.1 Palaemon carinicauda | reverse complement strand
TACTGAACAAAACACTATAAAAAAAAGTCAATTCTTTTTAGTGAGGCAGATTTGCACCGACTTGCAGGGGTGTCCTTTTATCTCGGAAGAGTTTCCTGATCGCTGATTGGTTGGACAAGATGACTCTAACCAATCAGCGATCAGGAACCTATTGCGAGCTAAAAGGGCACCGCTGCGAGCCAGTGCAAATGCGCCTCATTAAAAAAAATTGAGGATAGTCTTGTCTATCAATTCCAATTTTGAAAATGAGCAAAATATTGGGCTTCAATGTTTCTTACGATGTATATTAAGAAATTACCTCTCCTGGATAAACCCCAGGATTGCTCATCTTAAGACACCTCACATACAATATGGATGAAGATGTTGATTCAAATTAGCTATTCAAATACCTCGTTTATAATTGATATTAATGAATATCCCCCTCCAGCTTTTGACTAATAATATTGTAAGAGTATGTTTTTGTCTGTTTCAAGCCTCAAAGAACATAAAGTAATGAATATATGAAACTCAACAAAATAAAAGAAAACTGCAGAACTCACTAATCCAGATATCCACAAGAATGATCTGCCTCCAGACATAATCTTCTTTATAATTGGTGGGATTTTTTGTAAATGGTCCAATCAACAGTCTACTCCTCGTTCTCAATCCAGATTTCTTGAAATCACTTAGACATGCGCTAAGAAGAATTGCCGGGAATATTTTGACCATTATCGAAGCGACAATGCAAATAACACGATCCAGATCAGCACTTGTGATTAAAAAAAATCACCGGTAGCAGACTTTTCCAGACAGACCCTCTCAGATGCGATATCCAGACCCGATTGAACTTCCTAATGGACGGCGCTTGGTCCGTCTCTATTAGGTAGAACTTTTACTTCTTTTTTTCTCTACTTTCCGTCAGAGAATCGTCTTCCTTTCACTCTCGCGTTACCGAGAGGAGGGGATGGAAGTTACGTAACAATGCAAGATGCGAGGATGATACGGGCATTTTCACTTTGGACTGTTGTTATCCGCGATGTTATCCACGATGTTATCCGCGATGGTCTCTTTTTCCCCGCGCCATTTCCGGCAGATCATCTCTCGTTACACTTGGATTACGACTTGCTTCAACACCTGGTAGTTACTCTCCCTTCTCTTCCTCCTCCACCACCTCCCAATTCCTCTCCATTGAGAATGACCCAAATCATTGTGACGCCACATGCCATAGACAAATTCGGTCAATTCTCCCCCAACGTTGCCACACGATTTTCCCCCATTTTTACTGTATTCGCCTTTTAAAACAGTAAGCTGTGTCGTACATCATATATATATATATATATATATATGTATATATATTTATATATATGTATATATATTTATATATATATATATATATATATGTATATATATATATATATATATTTATATATATATATATATATATATAAATGTATATATGCATATATAGTATATATGTGTGTGTCTTTGTGTACATGTATTTATATATTATATTTTGACTGTATCTATCTATTTAATCTATATATCTACCTATGCATGCAAATATGTTGTAAAGTATATATATATATATATATATATATAAATATATATATATATATATATATTGAAGTGTCTTCTCAATGCAGATTGTGAGATGATATTTTTTTAACACTGAAATATGGTTATAAAAAAAAACCTTATTGTCATACAGAATCTTGCATTTGCACCGAAGATCCAAAGGCATTGTTCTTCCCTTTCACATTTTGCATGCAAAACACGAATGTCAAAATAACGATTAGAAAATGAGAGGAAATGTGGTACGCGCGAATATGTTATTGTTACATAAGAAAGATCTTGGGTAATAATTGTCGTTTCTATTCTGATGAAATTTATCACTAATGGTCAGAAATCATTTATATATCAAGACGTGTATGTGACCCGTCAAAATGACGACTGAATATTTAGAAAGATATGCTCACACGCCCGCACAGATTTAACCCATCTCACCCACTCCGTATTTCTGTGGTTTCGGAGTGTACCTCTCGGGGAACCCCTTGTCGTCAGGGTATGACTACTCCTCTCCCCTTATCTGAGGGAAGGAGAGAGACCTAGTAGTTATACGTCTCGCAGTGCCGCTCAGCGTGACAGGAAAGAATTATATATATATATATATATATGTATGTATACAGTATATATATATATATATATATATACTGTATGTATATATATATATATATATATACACAGTATATATATATATATATATTTTTGGGCTCAAGCCATGTCGTCCTGATGGAAGTTCCTATAGGGTAGCTTCCTAGGGTATATTACAAACTACGGCGATATTCCCAGAGAATTTACCTTAAGGTACCAGAATTCTAACTCCTGGAGCGAGTATCCCTCGTGAAAGGGATATCGCGACATATCAGAGGACGTATTCTAGACACGTCACATGGCAATCTACGACCTGAATAGAGATTCGTCTCGTAGGAGGGAGATTGACGAGATACGAATTCGGGAAAGAAAAAGGGGAGCCGCTCCCAAGGCTTCCCTATCCCCCGATTCGTATGCGTGCCTGGCGCCAATCCTGGCGCCATCTCATTTCCTTTTTGCGTAGCTTAACAACTCGGTGTTTTTTCCTGTTTTTCTCGCAAATCTTGGATTTATTCAGCTTTTCATGGCTTCTTCGTCTTCGTTGACCTCGGATAAGTTGAGTATAGTGTCTGTTATGTATAAATGTAGGCTCTTGGTAAAATTTTGAGTGATTAATAGGATTAATCTTTGATACAAGAGCCGTAGCCTACCAGAGGTGTCCTGGACACTGTCACTCGCTAGGTATAAATTAGTTAGTCAGAGTGACATTCCTGGTTGTTTTGCTTAATAAAATTTAGCTATTTAGCTTTACATAGGATTTCCTTTCGTGCTTAGTATTATTTGGCGAAGTATTCGCCATTCTGGCCTACGCTAGGCCATGTAGCCTAGTCGTTTGGTCCTAGTACTTAATGCATGATTATGGTTTTTCCGAGTGTAATTAAAATTTTATTGAAGCTTTAGGCTATTTTATACATTTTAGACTGTGTGGAATATTTCCAAGATTGTATACGTGAGAGTTTCGGTGAATTAGGTAATCGATTCTCTTGGTGCCTAGGCTAATTGCTTATGGAGCCTTAGTATACTTTATCATACTCCCCGGTTGCTTTCTTTTCTTCGGAGAAGGTATGCAATCCCTTTCCCTCTGTTTAAGCCTTGGGCTTATCCCTAAGTGGTTTTTTCCGAATTTATTTTCGATAAAACTATACTAGGGTGTTACTGTACCTTCCTGTTCCTGCTGAGTCTGGTTCAAAGAGGGACAGAACAACAGAGTTTTTAGTCTGAGTCCGTGTTGTTTGGCTTGGGGCAGAGTCTCCCTCGCTGACCTAACACTTACAAAGGGAGCTGAGCTCCCTTAGGTCACTGTCGAAGGTTTCTGTAGTTATGATTCCTTCTTGTGTGATCGACCAGACTAAGTCCTGTTGCTGTTCTCGGGGAGGATAAATCTTCCCTTGGGAGTTGCAACGCCTTCTTTGCTTTGGTGCTCTGGAAGCTGGCAGGTATTATACTACTGCGCTGGCACTTTCCCTTAGATCTCCCTTAGGCTAAGACAGAGTTCTTGGCTGCGGGTGATCTGTCACTAAAGCAAGGTTGGCAGGACCCTCTTGTCCCTTCCCCCTCTATCTCCGTAATGGCCTAGCCATTACTGTACTGTACCTTGCCGGCCGGCAGAGCTGGCCGGCAGGGGTTTTACTGTACCATATGTCATTCTACTTCTGGACCTAGTATAGGTTGGGATATGGATTGACTAAGCCCATTGCCGGCCGGCAGAGACGCTGGAGGGCAAGGGTCTTATGTTTTCGAGTGCTGCCCGAACCTCTCTTGGTCCCTCATCCATGCCGGCCGGCAGAGCCGGACGGCATTGGTCAAGGAAGCCTGAATTAAGTTTCTCCCCTTCCTTATATGCACTCTTTCGGTTGCCGGGCTTGGGGGGTTGTGTACACTCTTATCCCGGCATCCATTCTATTTTCTTCTAGTGCTGTACCTGTCCCGGCAGCCGGCCTATGAGGCCGGCTGCCGGCCTATGAGGCCGGCAGCCGGGCAGGGGTAGTCTTCTGGTTCTTTTGCTGCCGGCTGGCATCGGTCTTGTACCTTTGCCGGCCGGCTTATGTCAGTCCTTGTCTGCCGGTCACCAAGAGTGTGGCCGGCAGCTGGGTACTACCTTGTGTAGTTGCTGGCCGGCAATCATTGCCGGCCAACACTGGCTGTTGCTGGCCGGCAGCTGCTGCCCGCCGCCGGCACAGGCATTTGAACCAGAGGGCTGCCGCCCTATAGCTGTTAAGTAGTATACTTTAAAGCTAATTGTGGTGTGTGCCGGCCGGCAAAGGCAGGCCGGCACACATCCTCCTATACTGTACTAGTATTCTTCTGTATAGCATATACAGTAAGAAGAAAACTATAGTAAAAGTTTAGGTACAGCACTGTATCTTCTAATACTATTGTGTTTTCTTACACAGCCCTTTGCTGTTGCCCTCAGACAGGAAGCAGAGTTCTTCCCCGTCTATTATCCAGGATTTTTAAAATCATTGCCTAGGTGTGAGCTCCACCTGTTTCCTCTGGAAACCTTGCATTGGTTACTCTAGTAGAGATAAACCATTTTTGATTTTATTATCCGGAAGGCTGCAACAATGGGTTGTGAGGGAAACACAAGTGTGTGTCTTTCAATTATGAATTGTTATGCTATACTATGCATATCCAGTGATACATAGTTCACTTGATACTCATGGAAATTTCTTCTCTTTACAGGAGGACCCTCCGAAGTGCGGAAATGTTTTCTGCAATGTCCGCAGCAAGAACCTCTGCGGACATGAGTGTTGTAGGAGACACGCAGCATGCGCTGTCTCCAAGGATGATCTCCAGTATTGGGACCCTCAGGTATGTACTGTATGCACTAACCTGATTACTGAGGCTTTTGATTCCCCTAGAACGGCGGAATCAAGGGATATAG
This sequence comes from Palaemon carinicauda, assembly GCF_036898095.1. Lineage (NCBI taxonomy): Eukaryota > Metazoa > Arthropoda > Malacostraca > Decapoda > Palaemonidae > Palaemon > Palaemon carinicauda. Next base: position 41,422,847 of record NC_090754.1, on the reverse strand, counting down.
CTAGGGAAAAGCTTCGTACTTGGGTAAGGGGCTTCAAGAAGAACACCTCTGGCCCTTATCTTCCAAGTGAGAAGATGAGGGCGTATCTTTTTCCCCAGGCATCAGCTGAGGCAGTGATTCCCCAGCCTCAAGAGGAGATCCTTCAAGATCAAGTCCAGGTGGACGAGGAAGTCGCAGATGCGATGCAAGACATCCAGTTGTGTGACAGGATGTCTGACCTGGACGATCGTTTGGAAGAAGACCTCCTGGCAGAAGGTCAGGATCAAGTTCAAACCCCGGATGTCGTAGAGGATGAGGTCGACGAGGTGTCGGCTGCTCCGGTTCAGATGCCGGAGCCTATCCCCTCAACATCGGCTGGCCTCCCAGTAGAACTGGGACAGGCCCTCTCTTCGATTGTTGGAATGATCCAACAAATGCAGAAGGAGAATCAGGAGAAGGCGGCTGCAATGGAACTGCGCATGCAGTCCCTGGCAGAATCACATGGGCCCCGGAAAAGGCTCAATGTGAAAGACCTTCCCATATGCTCAGATGCTAACCCATGGAGGTATGCTGAGCACATGCCGATGACGACTGGAAAGATCGTCATTTCGGATAAGCTGGGTTCAGTTCTCCTAGAGGAGGTAGAATTCTGGCCCAGCAAGGCATCATATCCGGACTGCTATGTCCGGCTGAGAAAAGAACCAGCTTCAAGGGAGGAGACAGAGCCGAAGGAGGTCATTGTTATGGACCACGCTAAGGCTCAAGCCCTACTTTCATCCTCGATGAAAGAGAGGGGCTTCTCGAATTCGAAGGTAGCTGCATTGAGCAAGAAGCTCCCTTCGTTTGTGTCCTCTCCTGATAGAGCCTTCCCCTTTTTACAGAAAGGGTTTGCGGCTGTCCTAAAGGCAGTCGAGGCCGGCAAGCCTTGCCCCTCCCTGGAGGAGTGTAAACCCTTGTCGCTGGCTCTACCTATGGACCACAAAGACTGGAAGGATGTCCATCTAACATTCTCAGTGGGAAAGTTGGAGGCTGATATTGCCGGACGGCAATTCGGCGAGGACCTCCCCAAGCTGTCCGAATCTCTTTTACGAAGAGAGTTCGAGACAAAAGAAAGACTGGCTGCCTCAATGTCTCATCAGACTACTCTCGAGACGATGGCAAGTGACCCCAAGGTCCATGAAATGTTCATGGTAGTGGCTAAGTCTCACTTAGCCACAGTGACGAAGGACCTTTATAACTTCGTCAAGGCAAGGAGAGCTTGCAGGGAGTTCGTGTTCACCGGGGCTTCGGTGAGACACGAGCCAAGGAAGTTAATCTCCTCCAACATTTGGGGAAAAGACCTTTTCCCTACCGATGTGGTCAAAGAGGTTGTTGATAAGGCCGCCGTGGAGAATAGAAATCTTCTCCAGAAGTGGGGCCTGGCTATCAAAAGAAAATCTTCCCCGGATGAGGGTCCTCAACCAAAGAGGAAGAATATGAAGACTAGGCTACCATCTCGGCCAGCCAAGCCTTATAGACAGCAACAGCAACTGCAATTGCCTTTGCCTCCAGTGCCCCAAATGGTGGCACAAACCCCGACTGCCTTTCAGTGGGTACCCCAGGCGGTGCCAGGTCAGTCAACCACATTCGCCCCAACGTTCGAAGGACAGTCTTCTTCCTTTCGTGCAAAACCTAGAGGAGCAGCCAGAGGCTCGTCTAGGCGCCCCTCAAGGGGAAGGGGATTCAGAGGTGGTCGTGGTCAGGGAGGCAAGACCTCAGGACGGCAGTCCAAGTGAAATGATACCGGTAGGAGGGAGACTGATGAAATTTTGGGATCGCTGGACCTTCGATCCCTGGGCCCAAAGCCTACTCAAGAATGGACTGGGTTGGAGCTGGTACAGCACTCCACCCCCATGCCTTCGGTTTTTCCAACACTCCACCCCCATTTTGGAGGAGTACGTTCAAGAACTGTTGGAGAAAAATGTGATCCGAAAGGTGAAGTCCATCAAATTCCAAGGGAGGCTGTTTTGTGTTCCCAAGAAAGACTCGGAAAAGCTCAGAGTCATTCTGGACTTGTCACCACTCAACAAGTTCATAGTGAATTGCAAATTCAAGATGCTAACACTGCAACACATAAGGACCTTACTGCCCAAGAGGGCATACTCAGTCTCTATAGACTTGTCAGACGCCTATTGGCACATTCCAATCAGCCGTCGACTCTCCCCCTACCTAGGGTTCAGGCTACAACGAAAACTGTACGCCTTCAGAGCCATGCCATTCGGGCTAAACATAGCCCCAAGGATTTTCACGAAGCTTGCGAGCGCAGCTCTCAAACAATTACGCCTAAAGGGAATTCAGGTAGTAGCCTACCTGGACGACTGGCTGGTGTGGGCAGCATCCGAGACCGAATGCTTGCAAGCTTCCAGTCAGGTGATCCAGTTCCTAGAGTACCTAGGCTTCAAGATCAACAAGAAAAAGTCTCGACTTTCTCCATCCCAAAAGTTCCAGTGGCTGGGAATCCACTGGGACCTTTTGTCACACAGTTTCTCCATCCCAATGAAGAAAAGGAAGGAGATAGCGGGCTCTCTCAAGAGACTTCTAGATTCCGAAAGGATATCAAGACGCGAACAGGAGAGGGTACTAGGCTCTCTCCAGTTTGCTTCAGTGACAGACCCAGTGCTAAGAGCACAGCTAAAGGATGCAACCGGAGTTTGGAGAAGGTATGCATCAAACGCGCGAAGAGACCTGAGAAGACCAGTGCCGCCTCGGCTACGTACTCTTCTCAGACCTTGGTCCCAAGCCAGACATCTAAAGAAGTCTGTTCTTCTTCAGCCACCTCCCCCGTCGTTGACGATTCACTCAGACGCCTCAAAGGAGGGATGGGGAGGTCACTCTCATCGGAAAAAAGTCCAGGGGACTTGGTCCAAGCTATTCAGGACCTTTCATATAAACTTTCTAGAAGCTATGGCAGTGCTCCTTACCTTAAAGAAAGTCTCCCCGCGTCACTCGATCCACATAAGATTGGTGACAGACAGCGAGGTGGTTGTGAGATGCTTGAATCGACAAGGGTCGAGGTCACCACCTCTCAACCAAGTGATGTTAGCCATTTTCCGATTGGCGGAAAAGAAGAAGTGGTACCTGTCGGCAGTTCACCTTCAAGGAGTTCGCAATGTGTCAGCGGACGCTCTATCCAGGTTCACACCGATAGAGTCGGAATGGTCCTTAGACGCAGGATCATTTTCCTTCATTCTGAATCAAGTCCCAGAACTGCAAATAGACCTCTTTGCGACGAAAGACAACAAGAAGTTGCCCCTGTACGTGTCCCCGTACGAGGACCCCTTAGCGGAAGCAGTGGACGCAATGTCCCTCGACTGGAACAGATGGTCCAGGATTTATCTGTTCCCTCCTCACAACCTTCTGTTGAGGGTCCTCAACAAACTGAGATCCTTCAAGGGGGTAGCGGCAATAGTGGCCCACAAGTGGGCGAACAGCATGTGGTTCCCCTTGGCGTTGGAACTACAGATGAAGTTCGTGCCGCTACCACATCCAGTTCTGACCCAGCGAGTCCAGAAGTCGACTGTCTGCGCTTCATTACAGAAAACCCAGACCCTGCAGCTCATGATTTTCTCGCCCTAGCGGTGAGAAAGCGCTTCGGGATTTCGAAAGCCAGCATAGACTTCCTAGAGGAATACAAGTGCAAATCGACTAGAAGGCAATATGAGTCATCTTGGAGAAAATGGGTGGCCTTTGTAAAGGCAAAGAATCCGCAGGAGATCTCAACAGATTTCTGCTTATCTTTCTTCATCCATCTCCATGGCCAAGGATTGGCAGCTAACACGATTTCAGTGTGTAAATCGGCTTTGATGAGACCCATTTTATTTGCCTTCCAGATCGACCTAGGTAACGAGATCTTTAATAAAGTTCCGAAAGCCTGCGCTAGGCTCAGACCTTCAGCACCTCCAAAGCCCATCTCATGGTCTTTAGACAAAGTTCTTCATTTCGCCTCCTTGTTGAGCAATGAAGAATGTGCGTTAAAGGATTTGACGCAAAAAGTTATTTTCCTATTTGCACTCGCGTCCGGGGCCAGGGTTAGTGAGATCGTAGCCCTCTCGAGAGAGGCAGGTCGTGTTCAGTTCCTGGATGGGGGGGAGCTGAACCTGTTTCCGGATCCTACGTTTCTCGCCAAGAATGAGTTACCCACCAACAGGTGGGGTCCCTGGAGAATCTGTCCTCTGAAAGAAGATGCATCTCTATGTCCAGTAGAATGCCTAAAGGTCTATCTTCGTAGAACTTCAGACTTCAAGGGTAGTCAACTATTCAGGGGAGAAACATCAGGCTCAAATTTATCTCTGAATCAACTCAGAGCGAAAATGACATATTTTATTCGCAGAGCGGATCCTGACAGTACACCCGCAGGTCACGATCCGAGGAAAGTTGCCTCATCCCTAAATTTCTTTAATTGTATGGATTTTGAACATCTCCGTTCATACACGGGCTGGAAGTCTTCCAGGGTGTTCTTTCGCCACTATGCGAAGCAAGTAGAGGAACTTAAGAGATCTGTGGTAGCAGTGGGTCGTGTAGTTAACCCTACTGTTTAACTCTGCGAGGAACAGTGGTCTTAATTGGGACGATTAAGTCCAGGGTGAGTGTGTAGGTACATACTGTACTACAAACTAAATGAGGGCACCAAGTGCCCATATAGACTGTTCCTTCCTTCAAAGGTGAACCTTGCATAAGTTCAGACATGTGTGCCAAGCGTTTCTAACGCTAATGTGATTGATTTGTAATACAGATTTTTTATGACTTGATACCTTGGTATCTCATTAAAGTGGTGTTTAATGGTTTTTCTTCAGATAAACAAGTTCTGTTTACTATCATACTTATGCTTAAAGTTTTGGGTTACCCTCTTTTATATAAATATATATATTTGTTGTTAACCCTGTCTGTTTATTATCTGTCAATAAACTTGTTCTTGAGAACCTTGCGTCTCTTTCACCTGTGTCAATTTATTGGTATAATTGAGCATTTTAATTCTATGTATCTTATCTGGGATAATTCTGATAGAATTGTTCTGTTTTGCAAGCTATGTTGCATTGGTTTATGTAAGTCCCCTAATGGGAGGACTCCGTCCCATAAAGGGACGAGGGCGGTTTTATTAGTTTCTTCCTATGCGGATATAAACCTTTGTCCAATACAAGTATTGTGCGGATGACTGGTCAATATATTGACGCAGTGGTTCTATACAAACTATGCTTTACTTAATATAGGGCGAGACCACTATATTAGCTTGCCTGGTATTCATACATAGATATATGTACTCTTCGAGACTTTCCAGAGTCTAGTAGGACTCTTCCCTGTAGGGGGCAGGAAGCTCTAACATAGTTTATAGTTAGTTGAAAAGATGTATAACGGTAACATCTTAGGTCTCTAGGTCTAGTCGACCGGGAATAAATATCTCCGGGGAGTACGGCACGTTCTGAGAATCCACAGATACAGTAATGCTCTGGTACACTTCCATCAGGACGACATGGCTTGAGCCCAAAAAACGGATTTTGAGCGAAGCGAAAAATCTATTTTTGGGTGAGATAGCCATGTCGTCCTGATGGACCCGCCCTTGCCTTTCTAAGAAAGGGCTGTAGGACCCCTCCCTACATACAGTATCTGTAGCACCTCGTGTACGCTACAAGGAATACAGATGGCGCCAGGATTGGCGCCAGGCACGCATACGAATCGGGGGATAGGGAAGCCTTGGGAGCGGCTCCCCTTTTTCTTTCCCCGAATTCGTATCTCGTCAATCTCCCTCCTACGAGACGAATCTCTATTCAGGTCGTAGATTGCCATGTGACGTGTCTAGAATACGTCCTCTGATATGTCGCGATATCCCTTTCACGAGGGATACTCGCTCCAGGAGTTAGAATTCTGGTACCTTAAGGTAAATTCTCTGGGAATATCGCCGTAGTTGTAATATACCCTAGGAAGCTACCCTATAGGAACTTCCATCAGGACGACATGGCTATCTCACCCAAAAATAGATTTTTCGCTTCGCTCAAAATCCGTTATATATATATATATATATATATATATTTGTATATTTGTGCGTGTATAAGGGGACACTTGCTCTTTATTATATAGGCTAGACTGCTTTCAGTTTAAGAAAATTATGTTATATTTTTAGTGATAGGAATGATCTTTTATACAGATAAATGTGTTATCGAAACCTATTTAATGAATAAAACAATTATTTTTACTGCCTTTTATAATTTACAAGAAAGATAGGGTTAGCTGCCAGAGTATTGAATTTATAGATTGCTTATTTTCTTAAAAAGTTAAGATTATTGGGAAATTTATGGGCTATTTTATAATCTAGATTACAAGGGGTCCCAAACTGAGGTCAGCGGTCCATACGGATTCTCCAGGTGTTTTTGTGTGGACTCGCAATATATTGAAAAGAAAACTAATTTGATGAAACTTGTTCATAAAACTGTATTATTATTAATATTATTATTATTAAATGCTAAGCTACAACCCTAGTTGGAAAAGCAGGATGCTATAAGCCCAGGGGCCCCAACAGGGAAAATAGCTCAGTAAGGAAAGGAAACAAAGAAAAATAAAATATTTTAAGAATAGTAAACATTAAAATAAATATTTCCTAAATAAACAATAAAAACTTCAACAAAACAAGAGGAAGGGAAACTAGAAAGAACAGTGTGCTCGAGTGTACCCTCAAGCAAGAGAACTCTAACCCAAGACAGTGGAAGACCATGGAACAAAGGCTATAGCACTACCCAAGACTAGAGAACAATGGTTTGATTTTGGAGTGTCCTTCTTCTAGAAGAGCTTTAAAGGCCACTCTTGAATGGCAGAGGCAAGGGACAGTGACATTGTCCTATCAAGCAGGACAATGCCCTTGAGACTGACCATATATACACATGATCAGCGCCCAAGCCCCCTCTCCACCCAAGCTAGGACAAAGGAGAACCAGGCAATGACTGCTGATGACTCAGCAGATAGATCTATAGGCTCCCCCAAACCCCCCATCCTTAGCGCACAGATCAGATCAGATCAGATTCACGTTGAGGCTTCGCCTTTGCAACGGCGCCTCTTGTGTCTTTTAGTTTTGTGTGTCCTTATTTTCACTAGTTTTTCTCTTTTCATCCACATTTGTTGTAGTACACTTTCCTTATTTTCAATATTTTCTTCACAAAAAAGGAATTTTCCAAATTTTTGTGCACTATCTTCTTCGTATGGTTGTTGGAGCTCAATTGCTTTTATTCTTATATCACTATACTGTGGATAATATAACATTAAGTGGTTAATATTCTCCTCTACATCACAGAATACACAGTTTATATCTCCATCTTGGTGTCTGATTTTATATTCAAGCCCTAGGTGTTTGTCCTTGCTCTGAATAATAAAATTGACGAAAATGTCTTGTCATATACCTCCTCCTCCTTGATTTCACTTTTCCAGTTTTTATACAGAATTAGACTCTCCTTGCACTCCATTTCACTTTTCCATTTGCTTGTGT
>NC_090754.1:41407044-41414861 GCF_036898095.1 Palaemon carinicauda | reverse complement strand
CACTCGTACACATGCATACATAAGCAGTGTATGTATATATATATATATATATATACAGTGTATATATATACATACAGTGTATATATATATATATATATATAAATATAGGTACATAAATATATATGTATATATATATACAGTATATATCTGTATATTTATATATACATATATATATACAGTATATATATACAGTATATATATATATATATATATATATGTCTGTGTGTATATATATACATATATTTGTATGTATATATATGTGTGTGTCTGTGTTTGTATGTAGTACGTTGACTTGACCGTCCGTTATAATACTAACTCCGAACATTTAAAGACACTGTATATTAATTTTCCTGTATAATTCACATTCCCCACATTCACCTTATATCTGTATATACATACCGCATTCTATGGGCACAAGGTAGAATATATTACTTTAAGAAGCCTTATAATAAATGGATTTAACTAAGGAATCCTTTTAGCAAAATTATAATTTTAGCACAGAATGTATAATCAATTGAAGGTGCCATCAAAAGCTTAGCTCACAATGAATAATGAATGGCCGAAGCAAGCCTGGATTATGCAAGTGAAGAGTGGATGTTTGATTACGATTGGGATAAAAATACATTTGATGAAATTGAAGGTTTGTTTAGTATATATTGGCATTGGAAGATTCGAAAGAATATGAAATGAGTAGAACGGAGAATATTCTTTTTAAGAGTTTCATTGGGTGAAGGAAAGGATTTGATTGGTAGTCACTGTCTCTACAAGTTTGCCGGACCAGGGTTCGATTCCCGGCCGGTCACAAGCTCTTGTCTCTGTGTGATATTGCCTGGGGCTCTGATCCCGAGGTCGTTAAGAGAATCCAGAAATTAATGTATCAAAAATATATGGCTTATTTGAATATGAAAAACACGCCTAAATTTCAAATATTTATCATTATATATATATATATATATATGTATATATATATATATATATATATGTGTGTGTGTGTGTGTATGTGTGTGTGTTTGTATGTATGTATATATGTATATATATATATATATATAATATAATGTGTGTGTATGTGTGTATTTGTATATATTTTTATACGCATGCACACTTACTAACAAGTATCTTTCAAAGTCCGTTTTTACCTCTTCAATTCCCTCTCCTTTTATAACAACATCACAAAAATCCAAAATCCAAAAAAAAAAAAAAAAATGGAAATTTGCTTCAATTCAAATTACACATTTTACGACCACCGCTAATTCAGAAAGAAAAAGAATTTCAGTTCCCGTAGTTTTTTATAACTAAGGAGGGCAAGGTCACCGTTAATGATATTTCATGACCTATTTTTTTCGTGGGTATTTAGGTCAAAGAAGATTTTCGTGCATGGATTTATTTTTCGAGAATTTTGTATGATGAATTTTTTTTTTTTTTTTTTTTTTTTTTCAGAGGTGAATTTTGTGCAGTGAGATGCATCTAGAATTATTTGCATATTTCATTTCAGGTTTGTGCAAGCATTTTGCAAATATGAGAGAGAGAGAGAGAGAGAGAGAGAGAGAGAGAGAGAGAGGGGCAAACATTACGTAGTCTGTATGATATATTGATAGTAATCTAATATCATTCTATTAAAAAAATTCCGTATTGAATATTTATAAATTAATAAAGTGACAAAGGAAAAATTAAAACAGGATCTGAGTAATCTAGGAGAGAGAGAGAGAGAGAGAGAGAGAGAGAGAGAGAGAGGTAAATATTACGTATATATGATATATTGATTAAAATCTAACAAAAATGCCTTATTGAAAATATAAAAAATAACAGAGTAACAAAGGTAAAAGAACAGAAATCTGTGTATTCTAAGAGAGAGAGAGAGAGAGAGAGAGAGAGAGAGAGAGAGAGAGAGTGCGGGGGACAAATATTACATATGTGATATATTGATAGAATTCTAATATTTATATTTCTTTTAACAAAAATGCCCTTATTTAAAGTATAAAGAATAACAAAGGTAAAATAACAGAAATTTGTGTATTTTAGAAGAGAGAGAGAGTATGTGATATACAGAAAGCTGACATTATTTTAACCAAAAAAACCATATTAAAAAAAATGATAATAAAGTAACATAGAAATAAAACATAAATCTCAGTATTCTAGAATAAAGAATAAAAGAATTTCCATAGAGTTTGATAAATATATAAACGAAATGGGAAAGAAACTTTGGTGAGAATAAAATAGTATAAACCCTCTTTTTTTCTATAAGCATCCAATCTGAATACCATCTACTCACAACTATTCACAACAAACAACTTTATCCACAACCTATAACTCGAAACTGCGCATATATAATAGCAATCTAAGTTCTCTACACATACACTGAAGAAAAAAAAAATGGAGCCTTTGTATATCAGCGGCCAGTTCCTCACGCGTTCATTAAAATTGGACATCAACTAACCTAAACTTTCCCCCCTAACCTAACCTACAAGCCATGCCCTTACCTACATACCAAGCGAGGGGCTAACGCCCCCCTTCGACCCCCCCTTACACTGCCGTATTCTAAGTTAGGCATAATAATACGTACAGGTGGCCGCTATCATACATACACCCCAAAAAAATTGTAACCAATCCGTCTTTATGATCTTCGTAAATCTTCTTATCCAGATAAAAAATTGGTTTTTGAAAAGGAACTTGTAATAGGATAGTTTTATAGTGTGGGAGTGGATCGGTAGCTCCTTTGATGCTGTTTACATATTTAAAATCTCGTCTTCAGAACTTTTTTCATATTGCTGACAGGATGTTCGTAGGACGTCAGAGCCTTGAAGAGGTGTCCTGTCGCTTTATATAATATATATGAAGGTATTTATATATATATATATATATACAGTATACTGTATATACATATATATATATATATATATATACTGTGTATATATATATATATATATATATACATATATTATATATATGTATATATATACATACATATATAAACTGAATATAAACATTTATATCGTATCAAGGATGATATTTCAAGAAGACATTAAAGAATGTTATATAATGATATAAGATATTACTAAAACATATTTTGTCTGAAGGATGGAAAAAGCTTTTTTGATGCATCAATGGTTTCAGATATCAATACTTTTCCCTTATATAAAAACTATTGTCTCTCCATATATAAAATTCTAATCCCTGTGAAATATGTTTCATATGAAAATTAATTCCATCAATTTTTTTTTTAAGTGGTGATATTTCTCAATGAATGAGAAAAATAAATTATACTACACAAATATTGTCAAGAGAAGTATTATTATTATTATTATTATTATTATTATTATTATTATTATTATTATTATTATTATTATTATTATTATTATTATTATTATTATTATTATTATTATTATTATTATTATTATCTAATCTACAACCCTAGATGAAAACGTAGGATGTTGTAAGACCATGTGGTCCAAATGTGAAAAATAACCCGTGGTCTTGTAGCACCCTACAAGGGTTGTAGATTAGCTAATAATAATAATAATAATAATAATAATAATAATAATAATAATAATAATAATAATAATAACATTACAACGAAATATCCAGAATTTAAATACATTCTATTAAACCATTCATATAATTGTTTTTTATGTTAAAGTAACAGCTAACAAGGATCTACGGAAATCCTTCACAGGGAATCCTTCACATCCTTAGAAGGATCCATTATCCCGAATAGCAGGATGGTCGTAAAACCAGAAGATGAATCCTTGCCATTGATGGCAAGTCTGGCTTGATGCGTTCAAGATATTGGCCTTCTATTTCCTTGTTAACGGTCTAACTTTGTATTTAATCAGGGACTATCAAGAATTAATTGGTGCCTCAGTATTTAATTGGTTCTTAAATGGGGTTAAAAATATTATTTTAATTATTCTATTATTGCTACAATATATATGACCTACATTAGAATTTATCATCTCCAATATGCTGAGTCTATCTTTATTTTTATTATTAATTATTCAAAGATTATTATCAGGGTTTCCTTATTTCCTTTCCTCGTTGGGCTATTTTCCCTGTTGGAGCCCTTGGGCTTATAGAATTCTGCTTTTCTAACTAGGGTGGTAGCTTAGCGAATAATAATAATAATAATAATAATAATAATAATAATAATAATAATAATAATAATAATAATAATAATAATGAAAACAACAACAACAACAATAACAATAACAATATCAATAATAATAATAATAATAATAATAATAATAATAATAATAATAATAATAATAATAATAATAATAACAACACTACAACGAAATATCCAGAATTCAAATACATTCTATTAAACCATTCATATAACAGTCTGTATGTCAAAGTAACAGCTAACAAGGATCTACGTAAATCCTTCACATGGGATCCTTCACATCCTTAGAAGGATTCATTATCCCGAATAGCAGGATGGTCGTAAAACCAGAAGATGAATCCTTGCCATTAATGGCAAGTCTGGCTTGATGCGTTCAAGATATGGGGCTTCCATTTCCTTGTTAACGGCCTAACTTTGTATTTAATCAGGGACTATAAAGAATTAATTGGTGCCTCAGTATGTCATTGGCTCTTATATGGGGTTAGATTTTTATTTTAATTATTCTATTATTTCTACAGTATATATGACCTATATTAGAATTTATCATCTCCAATATGCTGACTCTGTTTTTGTTTTTATTATTATTCTTTTATTTTTAAGCCCTTGGGCTTATAGAATTCTGCTTTTCCAACTAGGGTTGTAGCTGAGGAAGTAATAATAATAATAATATGATAATAATAATAATAATAATCATGTTTCTTTTAATACAGGATATATGGCATCTTGCGTTTCTAAAAGTTATGTGAAAATCATAATGAAACTTACACTCTCTCTCTCTCTCTCTCTCTCTCTCTCTCTCTCTCTCTCTCTCTCATATCTTGCTATAGATATACTAAATACATTTTTATATAAATGAGACATTTGACGTAAAGAGTAACAGATTTACTAACTAAAATTACGAAATATGAATTCTCTAATTACTCTTTTTTAATCAAAGATAAGACATGAAATGATAAGATAAAAATAAGAAACTTGGTGTTATATCATCAAGTATATTGTGAAAATCAATTGATTCAACAAATACTCACAGGAGAAGACAGCTTTCATCACAATATCAGTAAATTTATGAGTCTTATGCCATTCATATACCATATCGAACGTGATTTATATGTAGCTTTTTTATCCAATGTCTAGGCCTATACCATTGCTCGTAGCTGAGTCAAAGTTGTTTATTGTTTCCTTGGTAATTTTGATCAATAATATTTCTTGACCATATATCGGTTTCTTGAAGTAAAAATATTCAATTGTTTACATAATAATTCTACTTATTGGTATAGACAAAATTTTGGACCTTCTATAATTACATTTTGGAGATTAATTAGCCAGAAACAACATAGAAAATATATAATTTTCTTTATTACGAATTAAATAAACTAGATTTGGTATGGGGAATTAATTACCATTATATTAAAACTACTTTGATTTAAAGGCCGAAAAGCTGAAAAACAATATAGAAAATATATAATTTTCCTTATTACAAATTAAATAACCTTTTTTTGATTTTGGGAATTAATTACTATTATATTAAAACTAATTTTATTTGAAAACCGTAAAGCTGAAAAACAATATAGAAAATATATGATTTTCAATATTACGAATTAAATAAACTAGTTTTAATATGGGAAATTAATTACCATTATATTAAAACTAATTCTATTTGAAACCCGTAAAGCTAAAAAACAATATAGAAAATATATAATTTTCCTTATTACGAATTAAATAAACTATTTTTGATATTAGGAATTAAGTACCATTATATTAACACTAATTTTATTTGAAAACCAGAAAGCTTAAAAACAATATAGAAAATATATAATTTTCCTTATTACGAATTAAATAAACTAGTTTTGATATGAGAAATTAATTACTATTATATTAAAACAGTAATTATATTTGAAAACCAGAAAGCTGAAAAACAATATAGAAAATATATGATTTTCCCTATTACGAATTAAATAAATTATTTTTGATATTGGGGAATTAATTACCATTATATTATTACTATTTCGATTTGAAAACCGTGAAGTTGAAAAACAATATAGAAAAATATATAATTTTCCTTATTACGAATTAAATAAACTATTTTTGATATTAGGAATTAAGTACCATTGTATTAACACTAATTTTAAATGATAACCTTTCACATTTTTTTTATCAAATCCATCGTTGAAATAATGTGAAATATAAATCAAATCAAGTGGCAATTGTTTAAAAGAAAATATTATAAACATTCCCTTCGTTAGCACATGACTTTTGTATTTCCAAATTGCTCTGAAAAAAATAACAAAATTTTAAGGTTGCGGAAAGAAATTGGCATCGTTATGTGCCTCTCTCTCTCTCTCTCTCTCTCTCTCTCTCTCTCTCTCTCATCTTGCTATAGCTATTACTGATTAGATCAACTATTTTTGAAATTGGGAATTAATTACTATTATATTAACAGTAATTTTATTTGAAAACCAGAAAGCTGAAAAACAATAAAGAAAATATATAATTTTCCTTATTACGAATTAAATAAACTATAGTCCATTTCTTTTAGCGAGGCATATTTGCACCGACTCACGGCGGTGCCCTTTTAGCTCTGAAAGGTTTCCTGATCGATGATTGGTTGGACAAGATCATTCTAACCAATCAGCGATCAGAAAACTTTTCCGAGCTAAAAGGGCACCGCTGCGAGTCGGTGCAAATCTACCTCGCTAAAAGAAATGGACTATTGTTTTGATATGGGGAATTAATTACATTTATATTAAAACTAATTTTATTTGAAACCCGGAAAGCTAAAAAGCAGAAACCACATTATGTGCCTACGATACATATTAATAATTTCCTCTAATTAAGAAAAGCGGGACCGCATAATTCACGAGAAATTTATTACCCGGTACTTTCGCGCGTCTTGAACTCACACCAGCGCGAGTATAAAGGATAACTGATTTACGTATCTCATTAACCGAAGTGGCTAGGACTCTGTGAAGGAAAAGACGCACTCCTTGGTGGGCTAATGAATCCATTTATTTTCGTGATAGATGGTACGTTGCAAGGTAATGTGCCAAGCGGTGTTTTATTTCGATTGATAAACTGTTTAGTTGAGGGGATTAACATGTTTTTATTTTATGTGAATAATATAGATTTTTTTGCATGTCGTGTGTGTATATATATATATATATATATTTATATATATATATATATATATATATGCACAGACGAAGATCTGAATGTTGAATTTATGTGAGGGAAGTTTAATTATATATATATATATATATATGTGTGTGTGTGTGTGTGTGTGTTTGTGTATATATATATATATATATATATGTACATATGTATATACACACACACACACACATATATATATATATATATTTATTTATATATATATGTATATATATGTGTGTATGTATATATATATATATATATATATGTATATATATATGTATATATATGTGTGTATGTATATATATATATATACAGTATATATATTATTTTAACTTCCTCCATATAAATTCAACATTCAGATCATCTGTGCTTTATAATCTCTCTCTCTCTCTCTCTCTCTCTCTCTCTCTCTCTCTCTCTCTCTCTCACTTCGTCTCTGTTTGCCTTATGATGTAGTCGCGAAGGCATTACTGCATGATTGCACACTGCTAAGTGGTTTTCGAAACTCCTTCTCCTTGAAAGGAGATGCGGTAACCTGTTTTGGGGTTAC
>NC_090754.1:41397044-41404544 GCF_036898095.1 Palaemon carinicauda | reverse complement strand
ATATGTATATATATATATTTATATATATAAATGTATATATGTACATATATATATGTATGTATGTATGTATGTATGTATGTATATATATATATATATATATATATATCAAATTATCTTCCTATGGCAAAAACTAGCTCGTGTTAGATTTTAAAAAGGTGGTGTTACAATCATGTGAGTCTTGAATCTGTTTGTTCCCTCTGTAATCATTTATCTTTGATATGTAATTTAATCGTAGTAACTCACCGTGCAGTAACGCGTGACAAGGTGCATTTCGGAGCGAGGTATGCCCGTGACTCGTGTGTCCATCTGTACATTACTAAGTCCTGAAAGTCTCCCGTTTATTAAACATTTTAGGAATATTTTTATTCAAGTGATTCTTGATAAATCTATAAAGCTCTATTCGTTTCATATAAAACAGACATGAAGAGATGAATAAGGATACTTGAATAAATTACTCAACAAATAAATAGGAGGAAATTAAGAAAAGTTCCTCTTAAAGAAAAAATATTATAAGCCAAGATATTGGATTCCTGAAGGCTTTGACTCACTATAATGTTTATGGTGTACTGAATAGCACATAATTTATTTCATAACTTTTCAGTATTTTTTTTTTTTTTTATGTCTAATTTTTTTCTTTCTGATTATCTATATCTCTACTTATTACCGACCTTAAGTAATAAGAAAAACTAAATGTCCTTATTTTTCTAAATATACTCCCTCATAACTTCGGTTAAGGAAAAAGTTGACAAGTCGATATATTCTAGGGCCAAAGTTTTCAAATACGAAGATTATATCCCGTAGACTTTTCGTTTGATTATTTCTATATCTTGGGTTCTTAAGATTATTATTATTATTATTATTATTATTATTATTATTATTATTATTATTATTATTATTATTATTATTAGAGATACAACCCTAAATGGAAAAGCAAGATGCTATAAGCCCAAGGGCTCCAATAGGAAAAAATAGCTCAGTGAGGAAAGGAAATAAGGAAAAAAATAAATGATGGGAATAAATTAACAATAAATCATTCTAAAAAAAAGTAACAGCGTCAAAACAGATATGTCCTATATAAACTATTAAAAACGTCAAAAACAGACATGTCATATATAAACTATAAAAAGACTCATGTCAGCCTGGTCAACATAAAAATATTTGCTGCAACTTTGAAATTTTGAAGTTCTACTGATTCAACTACCCGATTAGGAAGATCATTCCACAACTTGGTCACAGCTGGAATAAAACTTTGATGGAGGAGCAAAGGCATAAATGAGTGTAGAAAAATACTTTGGAATACAGAGCAGTCCTTTTGTGCTGTAGTCGCCTTCCTGTATAAGTTAGAAGTTCATAAAGAAAGCAAAAATTTACGAGAATTACATAATTAGGTTTTGTAACTTATGTTGTTTTTATTTAATTCATACTTTTCATTACATCAATTTCTTAGAGTTGTTCTAAGTTTTTTATCTCAATGAGAGAGAGAGAGAGAGAGAGAGAGAGAGAGAGAGAGAGAGCAAATACAATAACTTTTACGTTTGATTAATATCGACAAGCATTCCACATTATCTACTTCTGACGGAGAGAGAGAGAGAGAGAGAGAGAGAGAGAGAGAGCAAATACAATAACTTTTACGTTTGATTAATATCGACAAGCATTCCACATTATCTACTTCTGACGGAGAGAGAGAGAGAGAGAGAGAGAGAGAGAGAGAGAGACAGACAGACTTTTCAGAGTCAATTCATAATAGCAGTAATATTTTACATTTGATTAATGTCGACATGAATTCCACATTATCTACATCTGAGAGAGAGAGAGAGAGAGAGAGAGAGAGAGAGAGAGAGTAAAAAACCTAATCTTTTTCATAGTCAATTCATAATAAAAAAATTTTACATTTGATTGATGTCGACATATATTCCACATTATATAATTCCTTATTGCCTTATTGCCTTATTTTTTGTTTGGGTTCCCCCAGGTCCCTCAGTGTGAGGCACCTCGTATATCCACCAGAGAGTTGCTAATACATCTTCCGGTGTATTTTGCATCTTCCAGTCTTGGATGGTCTGGGATGCATCTTAGGTATTTATCGAGCTGCTTTTTAAACGCATCTACGCTCACTCCTGATATGTTTCTTAGATGAGCTGGCAGCACATTAAATAGTCGCTGCATTATCGATGCTGGTGCGTAGTGGATTAATGTCCTGTGCGCCTTTCTCAGTTTACCTGGAATGCTTTTTGGTACTATTAATCTACCTCTGCTTGCTCTTTCTGATACTTTAAGCTCCATGATGTTTTCAGCAATTCCTTCTATTTGCTTCCATGCTTGTATTATTATGTAGCGTTCTCTTCTCCTTTCTAGACTGTATAGTTTTAAAAATTGCAGTCTTTCCCAGTAATCAAGGTCCTTAACTTCTTCTATTCTAGCAGTATAGGACCTTTGTACACTCTCTATTTGCGCAATATCCTTTTGGTAGTGTGGGTACCATATCACATTGCAGTACTCGAGTGTACTACGCACATAAGTTTTGTAAAGCATAATCATGTGTTCAGCTTTTCTTGTTTTAAAGTGTCTGAATAACATTCCCATTTTTGCTTTACATTTAGCCAACAGTGTTGCTATTTGGTCGTTGCATAACATATTCCTATTTAAAATTACACCAAGGTCTTTAATTGCTTCCTTGTTTGTGATTGTCTCATTATTAGGTCCCTTGTATGCATACACCATTCCTTCTCTGTTTCCATAATTTATTGATTCGAATTTATCGGAGTTAAATACCATCCTATTTATCTCCGCCATTCATATATTTTGTTTAGATCTCTTTGTAGTGAGTTCCTATCTTCATCACAAGTAATTTCTCTACTTATTCTTGTGTCATCGGCGAAACTTCTCACTACGGAGTTTTCAACATCACAGTCTATGTCTGAGATCATAATAACAAATAGCAGTGCAGCTAATACCGTACCTTGGGGCACACCAGATATTACCTGGGCTTCATCTGATTTCTCGTCATTTGCAACCACTATCTGTTTTCTGTTTTGCAGGAATTCTTTTACCCATTTTCCTATCTTTCCCACAATATTATGCTTTCTCATTTTTTTTCTCCAATATGTTATGGTCTACCTTGTCAAAGGCTTTTGCAAAATCTAGATAGATCACATCTGTGTCTTTTTCATTTATCATATTATTGTATATGTTTTCATAGTGAGCTATCAGTTGGGTCTGTGTACTTTTTCCAGGTACGAAACCGTGTTGACCCATATTAAACAAATTATTTTTGACCAAATGGTTCATTATTTTCTTTTTTATTACCCTCTCATACACTTTCATAATATGTGATGTTAGACTAACAGGTCTATAATTGCTTGCCTCTAGTCTTGATCCACTTTTGAAGATAGGGGTTATATAAGCTAATTTATGTTTAACATATATCTCGCTCATATCTATACTCTGTCTTAGCAGTATTGCAAGTGGCTTCGCGATAGTGTTTGCAGTTTTTTTTAACAAAATCGCTGGAACTCCATCTGGTCCGGCTGCCGATCCATTTTTAATTTCGTTTATAGCCGTGACAATATCTGCTTCATTAATATCTATATCCGTTAGATATTCAACATTTTCTTCTCTCATTTCTGTTTCATTATTCTCATTCGCAATTCTTGGCGTGAACTCACTCTTATATTTTTCTGCTAATATGTTGCATATTTCCTTTTTTTCATTCGTTAGCCGTCCTTCAATTCTTAGAGGGCCTATTTCTATTCTCCTTTTATTCATCTTTTTTGCATAGGAGTAAAGTACTTTGGGGTTTCTTTTATATTTTGAAGTGTCCTTTCTTCTAAGTCCCTTTTTTCATTTTCTTTCGACTGCATAATCTTTTGTTCTGCATTTTCTATCTTACATTTTATTTCCTCATTTTCCACACATTTTTTTCTTTTGCAAGATTTTTCTTCCACTTTTTAATTTTCTGAAATAAGATCCTTCTGTCTCTTGGTATGCACGTCTTTTGTTTATTGTTTTTTTTTCGGTACATATTTTTCAACAATTTTCTCCAGTATTTTGTACAGTATATCCGTATTTACCTGTATATTATCACTTATAAATACATTTTTCCATTCTTATTCTGTTCTTCATTTATTTCTGACCATTTTATATTCTTACTGTAAAAGTTATATTTTCCATATCCTTCCCAAAGTTTTGTGCTTTTATCAATTCTGTGATCACTTGCTTTGGAATGAACTATCAATTCTATGACATTGTGGTCTGAAATTCCCGTGTTATACACTATTATTTCTTTAACATAATTCACCTCATTCACAAATACTAGATCTAGGAAATTTTCCTTTCTTGTTGGAATGTGGTTTATTTGTTGCATATTATGTTCTAATAGCATATCTTGAAGCTTTTCAAATTGCCTCTTATCTTCTGCGCTACTATTACTCTCTTTTTTATATGTATACATACAACCACTTTCTTCTATCCGTTCTTTCCAATCCACGAAAGGAAAGTTAAAATCTCCGGATAGGAGTATATTCCAGTCTTTATGGTTTCTACATATATCATCTATTTTTTCTATTATTATGTCAAACTCCTTAGTATTTGGGGGTCTGTAAACTACAATATTCACTAGTTTTTCAAATTCAAATTCTACCGCAATCAATTCACATTCTGTGTTGCTGTATTTTTCACAGACTTTTCCTTGATTTATGTCTCTTCCATATATTGCGGTTCCCCCTTGATTCCTATTTTTTCTGTCTGATCTATAAGTTTGGAAACCCTTTATCTGGTCATCACTGCCAGTCTCTTGGGAATACCATGTTTCACTTATATTTAATATATCTATTTTTTCAATTTGGGTTAGTTCTTCTAGGAACTCTATTTTCCTTTTAGAGTTACTCGTGACTAAACCCTGTGCATTCATCACTATTATGGTTTGTGTCTCATTTCCATTATTTAATATTGGTAATAATATGGATTCTCCCATGCTTACCTTCCTGTTCTGATATGATGTTCTTTTCTTCATTTCTCGGAATTCTGCCATTAAAAAATCCAACTTTTCCATAATACTTGTTCTTTCGCCTTCATACTTATTTTTGTGTGTAAACCTGCAATTATCTCCATATCTGCACCAACCCCTGGCATTATATATGCATTCTTGGTAGTTGGGCTCTATTTGTGGAGCTTTAGGTTGAAAGGCCTTTTTTGGTGCATAGTGCGGTATATACACTGTCTGCTTTTTGTTTCTTTTTTTGTTTAATTTTTGTTTTTCTTTTCAGTTTGCTGAGTTTTCTTACTCTCATTCATAGTTGCAGGATGCATATATCGACATTTTTTGTTGTAAATGCATCCTTTTCCTTCTTTTAGGGTTTTGCATATTTTTGGATGGAGATCTCTGCATTCGTCTCCATATCCGTCTAAATACGCACATTTACCATATATTTCAGTAATTATGGCATATCTTTGGATGCTTGTAGTAGCATCTTTCGCCAAATTTGCAATTCCCTCTTTTCAGCCTATTACAGACTATATCTTTCTTTCTTTTTTTTCTTGTTCTTGCTCTTCCCTAAAAGTATGTAGGTCGGGTAGAGTCTCTTGGGTCTATTATTTGTTTCCATCTGATAATTTATTTCTTCATAAGTATGTTGTTGGATGGCATCATAAGTTATATCAATGATTTCCTCTGCATCCTCACACATGTCTTGTTCATTTTTCTCTTCTTCTTCTTCTTCTTCTTCTTCTTCTTCTTCTTCTTCTTCTTCTTCTTCTTCTTTTTCTTCTTCTTCTTCTTCTTCTTCTTCTTCTTCTTCTTCAACTAATTGCTGCTTTAGTCTCGACTTAATTATATTTTCTATCCAGACTAAGCATGTTGAGCAGAATACCTTTGTGTCTCTATTTTTTATTTTTTGCTGTATTTCAGCACATGTGGGGTGTGTTGGAACATTACAGGCATTACATTTTCTAATCAGTTGTTGAGGATTATTAATGGAATACCATATCTTACATGTATTACACCATTTTGGCATTCTTTTTCCCAATGCATCAATCAGCATATTTACCATATTGGACTTGTTATTGTTCTTTAATGGAATGTGTTGATTGATGTAGACTTTCTTTATAAGTCTCTTCAACACTTGGATTTTCTTTGGAATTTCTTCAATTATTTACTGATGTTTTCCGCAGATTTGTTCCAGTCTATTGGATCATATTGTTTCAATATGTCTGCGAATATTTTCCGTCACACTGGTTGGAGTTGTTAGTGACATCTGTCGTCAATCGGTCGAGCTCCTGTTTCGCCAACTCATGAAATTTGCCTTTGCTGACTCCAGCGATATCTCTCCACGAGTTGCCTGTGTTATACAATGCCATCTTGGTCAGATTTTTATTAATTCACAAGATAACTATCCTATGCCGACGATTTATCTCACTTTTCTGCCCTCAAACTAATCACCGACTATTCACGAAAACTTGTAGCTATATTTCACTCGATAGCCTTTTATTTTCCGCGTTAAATCAGGATATTTTTAGGGACGCACAAGTGTTCACTTCACCGGCATACAAATACAACTCAGAGAGAGAGAGAGAGAGAGAGAGAGAGAGAGAGAGACTTCTTTCTCATAGTTGATTCATAATGGCAAATACATTAATCTTTTGAATATGATAAATTTTGACAAGCATTCTATGTTATATACTTCTGAGAGAGAGAGAGAGAGAGAGAGAGAGAGAGAGAGAGAGAGAGAGAGACTTCTTTCTCATATTTGATTCATAATGGAAAATACAATAATCTTTTACATATGATAAATTTTGACAAGCATTTTATATACTTCTGAGAGAGAGAGAGAGAGAGAGAGAGAGAGAGAGAGAGAGACTTCTTTCTCATATTTGATTCATAATGGAAAATACAATAATCTTTCACATATGATAAATTTTGACAAGCATTGCACATTATATACTTCTGAGAGAGAGAGAGAGAGAGAGAGAGAGAGAGAGAGAGAGAGAGAGAATTTAACAAAGACACATGCAATATCTCTGAGAATACCTGTCAATGTTTTCCTGATAAATTGCCTTCCCTGGGCATGGTGATTTTAACACCTCCGGAAGGAAGTCATATTTTCCTGGCGATTCTTGGGTCGTTTGTCTTTCTGTTCGTTGTGTGATATTGAATTTTTTTTTTTAATAAGTCTTCCGAGGCATAAAGTATTTTTAGTTTCGAAAAATTTAGCCAGTTTATAAATTCGATGTGTGTTTGTGTTGATACATGCAAACGAATACTTCTATGAATACAGAGAGAGAGAGAGAGAGAGAGAGAGAGAGAGAGAGAGAGAGAGTGTATGTATGATTTTTAACTTATACATAACACAGACTGGCATCGCCGTGTATATATATATATATATATATACATATATATATATGTATATATATATATATATATATATACAGTATATATATGTATATATATATATATATGTATATATATATATGTATGTTTTTTATATTATTATTATTATTATTATT
>NC_090754.1:41322703-41385203 GCF_036898095.1 Palaemon carinicauda | reverse complement strand
AGAAAGAAAAGAAGAAAGGTCAGGGTGTGAGTGAGGATGATCATGATTGGGTGAAGGTGGTAAATAAGAAAAAGGGTAAGAAGGGAATAGTTAAAGATAGGACTTTGAGTGTAGAACTAGATTCATTGTATTCAAATGAAGAAGAAGGCAACAAGAAGGGAGTAGACAGTGAAGATAGTAGTGAGAATGAAGTAGAGGAAGTTTGTAAGACAGTGTTTATGAGAGAGGTTCCTAGGTGTGCAAGTTTTAATGAACATAGCAGTAGGGATGTATATGACTTCTTTAGGGAATATGAAAAGTTTTGTCAGGCTAAGTATGGGGATAGTAAGAGAGTTTGGGCTAGGGAGTTGGGAGAATTTTTGTCAGGATATTTGTTGACGATGTATGGGGTGATAATGAGTGTAGGAGAGGTTGAGTATGAAAGTGTAAAGAATAGGATAATTGAACAGGTAAAACGTATGAAAGGTAGTGTTAGGTATAAGCGAAAAAATGATTTTGATGAAGCACGAATGAAGGTGGGTGAAGCAATCTCGATGTATGTATGTCGGTTAGAAACATTGGCTAGAAAGAAGTATGGGGACGAAGGAATAAATGAAAATAAGGAACTAATGAAGAAGTTTTTGGGTACAGTACCAGAGAGTGTGTGTGAGTTTATTAATTTGAAACGGAAGGAGAAAATGAGGTGGACTAGAGAGAGATTGACTTGGGATGATATTTTAGAGATAGTTGAGGATTACGAGTTGGATAGGTGTATGAAAGAAAGTAAATCTGTGAGTGTAAGAACTGGAATGGAGGAATGTGTGCCAGAATTTGGTAGTTTTAGAGATGCTGTTATGAGAGGGCCAATGAGGGCAGCTGATAGTGTAGTAGATAGAAGTGTTAGGGTGAGTAATGTAGGAATACCCATTCCGAGAAATGACGGGTTTAGACAGGGAAACCAAGTTTGGAGAGATAGAAGTGCTAGTACGCAGCAAGTTAGGTTAGGTAGTGGTATCCGTGAAGAGAGGTGTTATAGGTGTGGGAAGGTAGGACATAAAAAGAACGAGTGTAGATGGGCATTAGGAGCATGTTTCGGGTGTGGAGAGACAGGGCATCGTATTAGCGACTGTAAGAAAGAGAAAGTGGTTAAGTGTTATCGGTGTGGTATGACTGGACACATAGCGAGTGGATGCCGTAATAATCGTATGAATGTAATTTGTGGTAATTGTGGTAAGGATGGTCATTATGCTAGAATGTGCAAGGAGCCGCGGGGTAAATGTACTGAATGTGGTGCAGATGGGCATGTAGCTAGGGTTTGTAGGAATAAGGGATCAAGTCAGCCAGGATGTTCGGGAAACTAATTAATCAGAGGGTTCAGCTGGGTGAGTCCTCGTGTGTGTGGGGAGTGAATGTGATGCATGTTCGTGAGGGTTTATTGCATGAAGATGTGATGGGAGAAAGAGCACATGATTGCATGAGTGTGAAAATGATTTTTAATGGTGTAGAGTTGGTTGGTTTGATTGATACTGGTTGTGGTGTCAATTTAATGTTTAGGAATGCATATGATAAGGTAAAAGAGGTTTGTGAATTTACGGGATGTAAAGGTGAAGTAAAAGGTATTGGTAATTTGCGTATGCCTGTGCAAGGAAAGTTGCGGGAAAATGTTATTATTGGGGGGCTGATGATGGAGGATAATGATTTTTACGTGGTTGAGGGAGCGAATGAGAAATATGACGTACTGCTTGGGTATAAATTTCTGAAAAAATGTGGTATGATTGTACATCCAAGTGTAAATATGATTGAAATAAAGGTTAAAGGTAATATTTGTGGGGAATTTTATTTAAAGGAAGACGGCAGAGTAAGTACGAAGGTGTGGAAGGGAGTGCCGTTGGTACCAAAGGAAAGTGTAAAGTTATCGGGTAAGAAAGGTGAGGTTATTAGTGTAAAAGTTGCATGGCCGAGCAGTCTGGGAATTTCAAATAGTGACGAGGATGAATATGTAGTGGAAGGTATGGAAGCAGGTAATTTGGTGAAAACGAGTGCGTATATATATGATGGTGTTATGAATATGCAGGAACCCCAGGTGTATGTAAGGTTGTTGCCGAGTGTTAGGAGGAAGAGAGTACGTGGAATACGTGAGGGCGATTGCATGGGATGTATGTATACACTGATTAATGTAGAGGATGGAAGATATGTTAAGGCGAGACAGGTGATGTCTGGTAAGGTAAAGAACGATGACGATTGGGATTACGATACGTTGAAAGGAAGAATTAAGTTAGATGAGAGTATAAGTGAGGTCGAAAGGGAACGATTGCTTAAGATGTTATGGGATAAGCGGAGAGTTGTGAGTCTCGGTGACGATGATTGTGGGGGGTCAGACCTGCCAGAATTTAAAATAGTTCTCAGTGATGATACCCCCATATATCAGCGTCCCAGGCATTTTTCTCCGCCTATTGCCAAGGAGATAGAGGAGCAGTGTCAGGAATTAGAGCGTATGGGTGTAATAGAAAGGAGTGAGAGTGCCTGGAATAGCCCTATTGTCCCTGTACGAAAGCCTGATGGAAGTTTACGCATGTGTATTGATTATAGGAAGGTGAATGAAGTGACTGTTAAAGAACGTTTTCCAATGAATGTGGTGTCTGATTGTGTTTATAAGATGCATGGAATGAAAGTTTTTACTAAATTAGATTTGGTGAGGGGCTATTACCAGATGCCTCTGGCAGAGGGGAGCAGGCCCATTACCGCATTTTCAAGTACAAATTGTCACTACCAATTTAAAAGGTTGAGTTTTGGTCTTGCTAATGCGCCTGCTGCCTTCCAAAGAGCGATGAATGTTGTATTGGCTGGTTTCGATCGACAGAAGGTGACTGTTTTTATAGATGATATTCTGATTGCGAGCGAGACTGTTGAGGAACATATGCGGTTGCTTGAGGCAGTGTTGATGCGGTTAATTGAAGTTGGTGTGAAAATTAAGCTTGAGAAGTGTACATGGTTGTCCAGGGAGGTGGAATTTCTTGGGCATGTAGTGGGTGAATCTGGTATAAGGAAGAGTGACAAGTTTGTGAATAAGGTGCGAGAATTTCCACGTCCCCGGACTGTGCGTGAGTTGCGAGGTTTTCTTGGTTTGGTTGAGTTTGGTCGCAAGTTTGTTAGAGATTGTTCAGGTATAGGGAAGCCTTTGAATGAATGGACGGGTAAAAGGAATAGTACAAAATTAAAATGGGATGATCGGATGATAGAAGCGTTTGAAAGGTTGAAGGAAGAGGCCGCGAAAGACGTCACTTTGGCATTTCCAGACTACAGTGAAAATGCGAGTATGCTAGAGTTGTATACGGATGCGAGTGGGGTGAGTATGGGTGGTTGTTTGGTTCAAATGCAGAGAGTAAATGGAGAAGAGCAATTGAGAGTAATAGCGTATGTTAGTAAAGCGTTTAATAAAGCTGAGCGGAAGTATTCGACGATTGACAGGGAATTGGCTGCAATACGATTTTGTGTGAAAGCATTGAAAGTATTTTTGTATGGTGTAAAATTCATTGTGCGTACTGACCATCAGCCCCTAGTGTATATGATAAGGAAAGAGTGTGTGAATGCAAGGGTTGCTAGGACCATAGAGGATTTGAATGAATTTGATTTTAGGTTAGAATATGTACCGGGAAATAAGAATGTGATAGCGGATGCGATGTCGAGGATGCATGGGAGGATGGAAGATAAAGAGAGTAATCAGAATTCTGAAAGGTTGCCTGAAGGTTTAGTTGTGGAGCAGATTTGTGAAGGGCAAGATATGGTATATAAGTGTATCCTAATGGGTTTAAGTAAGTTGGTACAAGAGGGTTTAAATACGGAAATACCAAGTAGTGTAACTGAGCTTAAAAGAAAGGTGATGAATGAAGTGTCAAAAGAAATGGTATATGAGGAGGAGAGTAGTGTACTAGAAGGGGAAGTATTATCAAAGATATTAATGGTGGTAAGTAGGTTGTATGGTGTAACTGTGTATTTGTATTTTGGATGGAATAGACCGATGGAATATAGGGCATGTAAGGAGAATGATAGGGAATATATTTTGAGGATTCAATGTAAGGAGGAATGTTGCAAATTGTTGAGTGAGAAGGATAATGGTGCAAGTGACCTTAATCTAAGATATGGGGGTATAGAGGACAGTGAACATGATGATGAACATATTGGTGAAGTGAGTGACAGAATTGAAAGGAGAGTAAATGTATGTATGCATGGTGTAAAAGGAAGGATGATGACGTATGTGAATATAAATGAGAATGAATATTGTAGTTTAATTGATACGGGTGCTCAAGTGTCATTAGTAAATGAGTCGGTTATCAGGGAAATTGAGAGGTACAATTGGGAAGTGAAAAGACAGTGTACGAGTGTGAGAATTCATGGAATAGGTCAGGGAAGTTTACTTGTTTGGGAAGAAGTGAGGTTGAAGGTGAAACTAGGGAGTATGGAAGTTGAACATAATTTTATTGTAATGGGAGAGAATGAAATGCCTAGTTGTTTTTTGGTGGGAATAGATTTTTTGAGGTTGCACCATGTGTCAGTTGATGTTGGTAAGGGTTTGCTTTCAAAGAATGGCTGTAAGGTAATAGTAATCGAGGATAATAGTGTATTCATGGCGAATTTTGTTGGCATGATTGATATTGCAAAGAGTGAAGATGATTTGTTAAGCAAAGAAGAGGTGGAAGAAATGCAAGGTGAATGTTTCGAAATAAATAGGTTACGTGAATGTATTTTAAATGGTATTAGGGTGGAAGAATGGCCGTGTGATTTGGAAGCGTATAAGAAAGTTGTTAAAAGATTTATTGTTTGTAAGAATATTGTGTATTTTTTGCATAGGGGAATGGATGAAGATATATATGTTCCTGTATTTCCAATGCATGCAGCTGTAAGTATGTGTATGGTAGTGCATGACAGGTATGGGCATATGGGGAAGAATAAATTGTGGGAATGCATGCGAGAGAGGTTGTTTACGCCTGGGTTGAGTCAAATTTGTAGGGATGTAGCGACTACTTGTGAGGATTGTCAGAAGGGAAAGTATCAGAGCATGCATGCAAGTCCGCCTGTTCTGAGGTTACGTATGAAAGAGCCATTTGAGATGTTTGTGATTGATTGTGTTTCGTTGCCTGTGACTGCGAGAAGACATGTGGGAATGATTGTCATGGTCGATCATATGAGCAAGTTTGCGTATGCCGTGCCCATCAAGAATAAAAGAAGTGAGACTGTAGCGAGAATGGTAAGTCAAGTGATGTTGCCGATGAGTGTGTGTAAGCCTGCGAAAATGTTAAGTGACAATGGTCCGGAGTTTGTTGGATGGGAGTTTGAGCAGATGTTGAGAGAATGGGGCATTGAACATGTGTATTCGACTCCGTATATTCCAAGTGCGAATGGTTTGGCTGAAAGGACGGTAAGAACTTTGACAGAAATTTTGCGGATGATGAGTACATGTGATAATGATTGGGATTTATATGTTGGGCGTGCGTTGTGGGCGTATAATGCGACTGTGCACAAGAGTACTGGTATGTCTCCGTGTAAGTTTGTGTTGAATTTTGAAAAGATAGTAAGACCGAGATTGAGTGTGTCCGAGAATGATAGAGATGTTTGGAAGAAAGCAAATGAGAGATTTGAAAGCTACAAAGTGGGAGAGAAAGTGTTAAAAGAAGTAATTGAAAAGGGAAGAATGAATGTCAATAAGGTACGTGATAAGTTTGAAGGTCCATATGAGGTGTTAGATGTTGGTTCTAGTGGGTTGAGTTATGTTTTAGGTAAAGTAAGTGTGGATGGTAGTGTGGAAAAGGTTAGGGCACACCACAATCAGTTGCGGAAATGGAAGGAGGTACCAAGATATATTCAGGAGAATGGTATGAATAAATGACTGAAAACGAACAAGTATGAACCGAGTATGTGTGAGGCATTAGGTTTAGAAGATAAGCAATTGGTGTTAGTAGAGTATGGAAGGAAAAAGAAGTCTGAGAATTTTACTGGGGATAAAAGGCGGGAAAATTTTGTAGTTGTAGGCGGGAATCAGAATAAGCAGGACAAGGGTGTAAATGTACAGGTGAGTATGGAAGATAAATGTATTAATACAGATGAAACTTGGATGAGTATGAATGATACTTATAGTGTGTGTGGTTTTTCGTTAGATGAGGCAAGAGAACGTATGACGGACACGAGAATGAAAGATAGGAGAATAAGCAGTATGAATGATTCTTTTGTTAAAGTAGAAAATGGTTTAGATGTAATGGATGAATTGTTGACAGAAATTAGTGGGATTTTCGGGCCAGATGAAACTGAGGTAGATGAAATAGTGAATGATATTTTAAGACGAGCAGAACATAGACGGGAATAGTAATAGTACGTTGAATGAAAACGACATGGAAGAAGTGAATGAGAGAGTGCAGGTATATGAAGGCCCAGTTACTCGAAGCCGAGGCCCTGTTCCTGATTGCGACTGGGTTATGAGAAAATAGTTAAGTTTTGTGTGAGGATTTGGCAAAGTAAGGGGGGAGGAATGTGGAGGATTAATTTTATTTTAATTTATTTTTTTTTGCCAAATCAGGAGAGAGAGAGAGAGAGAGAGAGAGAGAGAGAGAGAGAGAGAGAGAGAGAGAGAGAGAGAGAGAGAGAGAGTGTGTTTATTTAAGTTTTGTCAGGGAGAGAGAGAGAGAGAGAGAGAGAGAGAGAGAGAAAAATTGTTTACAGTATTGGCTTTAGGTTGTCACAGAGAGAGAGAGAGAGAGAGAGAGAGAGAGAGAGAGAGAGAGAGAGAGAGAGAGTTGTTTTAGTATTGTTAAATAGAGACATTTTATTTGCCTTAGCTTTGTCATTAGAGAGAGAGAGAGAGAGAGAGAGTGTGTGTGTGTGTGAGCGAGTGTTTATTTACTTAAGTTTGTCAAACCGCAAGAAAGAATGAGTGTTTATTTGCTTTAGTTTCGTCAGAGAGAGAGAGAGAATTTTATTTGCTTTAGTTTTGTCAGAGAGAGAGAGAGAGAATTTAATTTGCTTTAGTTTTATTAGATCGCGCGTGCGCAAGAGAGTATGTGTGTATGTGCGTTTGTGTGTGCGTGTTTTGTGTGTCCGCGGTGCGCGCTGAGGAAAGGGTAATTAGCGAATGATTGTTTGAAGTTGGAAAGATTGTTGGTAAAATTGAGGTTGTTTGTTTACCTTTTTAGCTAGGATAGGGTGGTGATGAATGTCTTGAGCGAAAGCATTGGATATCGAACGATAGTAGGAGTCGGCTGTGTATTTTTTTTGCTCTTCGGAAGCCGGCTGTGAAGCTTTTTTTTATATTCTGAGTAAGTACTGTTTTTATTCATTTTTGTTAGGCGCGTTCGTGAATGATAGAAAGTTTATTGTTTATCTTTGATTATAGTACGATAGTTTAGTTTAGTTAGGAGTTTTCGTAAGCGTTTTTTTCTTTTTTATTGCAGGCCGTAGTTCCTCCTTTGGATTCCTTTATACTCCTTGGAGTTTTAGTTTGGCCTGGAAGGTGGTGTTTGCCAGCCGTGTGTATATTGTATATGATTAGCTTGATGATGACGACCCGGACCGGACAATGAATATAGGAATAGACTGCTGAAATACAGAATTTTTGAACGTTGATGACCCGGCTATAAAATACGGATTTCTCTCACGACAATTGATAACGACGACCACCGCATAAGATTGCATAGTCGAATTGGCCGTACGATAGTGTTGGCCAGTGCCAGTAGGCTACAACTTGCTTAAGGACTGTTGCGTGTGAACCAAGAGGTTCTCTTGGTTTGGCATTAATTTTTTGTGTTGCAGAATATGATTGGTGTTTAGTATTAAGTAATTTATTTAGTCTTAAGTGTGCTTTTGGTACTGTGCGTGGACTGACGGTGTTGGGTACATTAAAAGGATATTGTTTTTTCGATTGTTGGCGAGTTTTCGGTACCATCACGCACCGATATATACAGCGAATTTTGTGTGTTTTTTTTGTCTATTGAATTTATGATAAATTGTGATTGTTCCTGGGTTATGGCATATGGTGGATGGTTTGGTGATAAGTGATTTGTTCTAGTGTTAAGTCAGTTTAATGATATGTGTTCTGTTTTTGGTTGCGTTAATATAGTTTTAAGGCTATGTTTTGTTTTCATTTTCCTTCTGTCCAAGAGTCTAGTTTAAAGTAAAGTAAGGGGAAAGTTTGTGTTGTGGGATATTTTGGAAGTAAGAGTGATCAAGGGTGTGGGGGTTGTGTTTTGTATACATCCCGCTACAATTTTACCTTAAAGATGTCCAGTCTCTTTACGAGAACTGCTACACCCTGGGACCATTCGTAGCAGCGAGTGCAGTAGTAGGTGAGGGCTCAACCACTACATTCCCATAATCCCATAACCTTTTTTAATCTTTCTCTTGAAATGCTTTTTATTGTTGTTTTTGGGTTGTACGGAAGGCTAAGAAGCCTTTCGCATCCTGGTTGATTTGGCGGGTGGTCAAATTCTTTCTTGAGAAGCGCCTAGATTAGAGGTTGTGATGAGGTCCTTTAGTATGGGTTGCAGCCCTTCATACTTCAGCACCTAGGAGTCGCTCAGCATCCTAAGAGGATCGCGAGGCTCAGTAAGGAAGACGTACTTAAAAAGGCAGAGTAATGGTTCAAGTCTACTTCCTTACCAGGTACTTATTAATTTTATGTTTGTTATTTTGAATAACTGCTAAAATGAAATACGGGATACTTAGCTTCTAATGTTAACATGTATGCTGGTCTCCACCCCCCCCCCCCTGGGTGTGAATCAGCTACATGATCACCGGGTAAGATTAATATTGAAAAATGTTATTTTCCTTAGTAAAATAAATTTTTGAATATACTTACCTGGTGATCATGAATTTAAGGACCCTCCCTTCCTCCCCATAGAGACCCAGTGGACCGAGGAGAAAATTGGTTCTTGTTGACAAGAAGTACCTGAGTACCTACTTGACAGATGGCGCTGTTGTTGTACACCCCCACCTGTATAGCGATCGCTGGCGTATCCCGCCCGTAGGTTTTTTCTGTCGGGCAACAGAGTTGCAGCTACATGATCACCGGGTAAGTATATTCAAAAATTTATTTTACTAAGGAAAATAACATTTTATCATAAAAACTCCATTTCCGATAGGATCAAAGCACAAGAAAGACTTGGAATGGTGGATGCAAGACTCCAACCTTTGCCGAGGGGTAGTTCTTTCTCCTTTCCCTTATTTGGTGCTCTTCATGGATATATCAAAAGAAGAGTTGAAGGCTTACCTGCAACAGCACATGGCCTGGCAATGTTCTGATCTCAATCAGCAATGGAGTTGAAGACAGCCTTTCTAGCCCTTCAGCACTTCCAAAATCTCCTTTCAGGCCACATGGTATTGTTGACGAGTGATGAGACCACTGTAGTAGCGCACTTAAACAAACGGAGAGGTACCTTCTCGCATCAGCTCTGTCATTTTGTTGTCAAGGTTCTGATATGGACAGGGGACAATTAGATCTCTCAGCCCAGTTCATTCCAGTCAAAAATAACATTCTAGCTGACAACCTGAGGAGAAAGACTCAGCTATTTGGTTCTGAATGGTCTTTGGCTCCTGGGATCTAACCAAAGTCCTGACTTTGTGAGGTTCGCCTTTGATAGACCTATTCACGACATCTCTGTCACAAAATGCCAATGTACTACTCTGCAGTACCAGACCCTTAGGCAGTGTTCCAGGATGCCTTTCAACATCCTAGGAATGACATAGACTTCTACTCGTTCCCCCCCCCCCCCCTTTCGCCTAATTTTATCTGAACCATCTGCTGCTGTTGACGAAGGTTCCGAGGGAGCATTCCCATTGCACAACCTTCTACATCAACCTCACGCGAAGATATACCAGATGGCAGTCTTATTCCTACAACTTCACACCTGGAGATTATCCAGCATCTCCTCACTCAGAAAGGTTTTTTGCGACCAGTGCTGAAAAGGATTTCTAGATACCTAAGAAAGTCCTCTATCGCAGTCTGTCAGGCAAAGTGGACAATCTTCAGTGGTTGCTGATGTAGCAGGGGTGTCTCTTCACTCATAGAGGCCACTATACCCCTGATTGCTGTGTTTTTATTATATCTTTGAGAGGAAAAACTGTTCAGTCTCAGCAGTAATAGGCTATCGCTCGGCCTTAAGGATGATCTTCAGTCTGAAAGGAGCCCTTATTTGCTCTTTGGTAATATTATCAGTGCTCATAGGTAGCTTTTGATTTATTTTGCCCTCAGCTGGAAGTTAAATCCTCTCTTTAGGATTGAGGTTAAAGTCCTCCGTTCCTTGAAAAGAGCTTCCTATGAGCCATTGAGTTGAGTGTCAGATTGTGGATTTACCCTCAAAATGGTCATCCTTCTTGTCATAGCCAATTCAAGAGGATCGGGCAGGTTACTCTCAGTTTCGTCCCAGATTTTATCGCTAAGACTCAAATTCCGCTGTACAGACCCTCGGGTTGGGGCCTTCCTGATTGCAAGTCTATGGGAAGTAACTGATAACACGGATCAACTGTTACTATGTCCTGTGGAGGCGCCAAGGCACTCCCTTAAGTGTACACCATGAGCTCACCCACACAACAATCAACTGCTTGTCAGGACAGGCAGGTTCAAGAGGAAGGTTACAAAAAACTATTTCATTTTGGATCAGGCAGTCCTTGACTGTCCCCTCACTCCTTCCTCCAACCATCAAGAGCAATGACCCAGAGCTCACGATGTCCGAGGAATGAGCACTTCCTTAGCATTCAATTTCTCTGTGTCGTAGGTGTTACAAGCATGGTTGTGGAAGCGTCAGGTGACCTTCACTGCAAGACGTGACACACAGGTGTTTAAAGTTATTTTGGCTTGAACACCCGCTAGCGCTGAATCTATCTCCTAGTAAAGAACTTCAGTTTTGTATAGTTAGGAAAAATACAAATTATTTCTAAATTTGTCATTTGTTCCGTAACCGAAATACAAACCACGCTATTTACATTGGGTTTACCTTTTAACGTAGCTGAAATGGCGAGCCATTAGAATTTAACGAGGGTGTATTACCCCCGCGCTAGTTAGCGGGGGGGGGGGGGGGGTAGGGGAGTGGTAGCTAGTTACCCCTCCCCCCCCCTCACACACCGGTGAAGCTCACTTTCACTTTTGGCACGGACTGGGACAGACGTCTCTGTCTTTGTCCTCGCTTGGCAGCCATTGTTTGTTTTGTCTTTACTTAATCACTTACTTTTCTTTTACTCAATATATATGTAAACATTTTTTCATGTTTGTATATATATTTGAGTATAGAAATCAGTAAGTTTCCTTTTCAGAGATTTGTGCTTGTGTGTGTAGTGTACGATATCTCCGTGGAGCCCTCGGCAGTTTAGGCCACCACGGTGTAATTTTATGGGTTGCGATCGAGTTTGACTTCGGTCTTTCTCTCTCTCTCTCTTGAGGTTGTTCACCCTTTTACTACGTTTCTACGCCTTTTGTAGCTTCCTTCCCGTGTGGTGGGGTTGCTACGCCGTACGTTTTGTCTCAATTAGTTTATGAATCTAATTGTATATGTTAATTTTTCTGCTTTGTAGAACGTTTCCTTTCGGGGTTTTCGTTCTTTCTTTAGTGTTCATTCATTTTTAAATTACATAATTACATAGTTACATAATTATAATTGTTATAATTCTGTTTTGGTTACAGCTCTCCTTCCGTGAGTGTAAGTGGTTTGTGAGGGCACGTGCCTGTTGTGTAATTCTTGTTTTCCTTTCCCTCGGGATTCCTCTTCGGAGACTTCCCGGGGGAATGAATGTGTACTAATGATTTTTTTTTTTTTTTTTTTTTTTTTTTTTACAGTTACCGATCTAGTTCGTTTCTGTAATATGGCAACGGTGTGAGCTGTCTTGTTGAGGCCTGGGGATTCGGCTGTTGCTGCCTCCCCTTTGGATTTTTGTCAGGGGCGTGTCTCCTTCTACTGGAAGTACTCCCGTGACGATTGACAGTTCTCCAGTTCATTTTAGAACTCTCAGGAGGCTCGCCTCCTGGGGTGGGTAACTTTCCTTCCGAGGGAAGTTTTTCCTGTCCAGGCTTGAGTTTTTCCCCTTTTGGGGGGTTCTTCTCTTGCCTTTTTTTCGTGCGACTATGCTCTTGGTGCTGAGCAGTCGCACCTGCAGTTTCGCTCAAGGGCCTGGGCAACTGCAGGAGCCCCTCTTCGGAGGATTGCTCCTTTTAGGTCATTGGCTGACCTGTCTCTTCCACGAAGTGTTTCTCTTTTGTTCGCGAGAGAGTACACTCATAGAGACTCCTCTTCGGAGGATTCTTCTGCTGTTGTTGTTGTTGGCCTCCTTCGCCGTAAGGCTCACCGTCCGCCTCGTCGTAAGGGCCTCCCATCTCCCTATAAGGGTGCTAAGAGGCGCCTTTTTGAATCTCCGTATGCAGCCTACAACTCCTTCTTTTTGATCTTCCGCCCCTGGTGCAGATGGACAGCAGTCTGACCTCGTCTTCTGATGGGCAACGGTCTTCCCGACGGACAACGGTCTTCCCGACGGACAACGGTCTTCCCGACGGACAACGGTCTTCCGACGGACATCTGTCTCCCGGCGGCCAGACAACGGTCTTCCGACGGACAACGATCCCTTCGGGGCAAAGGGTTGCCTCCCAGGGGGGTTCTTCCCTTGCGTGTCAGGGTTCCCCTGCACGCCCTTCTGCTTTGTTCTCTCCTGCTCAGTTTTAGCGCTCAGGCGCTCTCCTGCTCCTGCTCAGCGGTAGCGCACAGGCGCTCTCCTGCTCATCAGAGCTTTCCTGATCGCTAGCGCTCTCCTGTTCGTCAGCGCTCTCCTATTCGTCAGCGCTCTCATGATGTTCATCTCTGCTGTTCCTGTTGGTTCCTGTTATGCGCCCACGTTCGCCCTCGCGATCTAGAACTTCGGTTCAGGTCTTGGTCAAGGACTCTTCTTCTACGCACAGGCTTCCATGCGTTGCCTTCTGCTCGCCAGCGATCACCAGCTCGCCAGCGACCTTAGACGCGTCAACGTTCACCTGCTCGTCAGCGATCTCCTACTCGTCAACGATCGCCATCGATCTGCCACGCGTGTCAGTTCCCCTGAACACCATCAGTAGCGATCTAGCGCTCGCCTGCTGTGGGCCATGATCTCCGGTAGCTGAGTCTTGCCGTAGATCTTCCTCCTGCTCGCCAGCGCTCACCTGTACTTCTGTCCTTCTGTGCGCCAGCTTTCTTCAATCGCCAGTGCACATCTGCGCGCCCTTCTTTGCCACGCACCAATGGGCGCCAACAGTTTTCTGACCGTTTAGGATCGCCTGATTAACAGCTTGCTTCAGCGCTCACTTTCTTGATGCACCTGCGCGCCTTCTGTTAGCGCGATGCGCGCTAACCATCATTAGTCTCTCTCGCGTTGGCAATCGCCTATGCGCCCGCGCGATTCTTCACCTGCGCGCTAGCGTTTTGTTAACGCACCACCGCTTGCCGACGCGTCATCGCTTGCCAACGCACCTTCACTCTCCTACGGGCTATCGCTCGCCAGAACGCGCCATCGCTCGTCAACGCGCCATCGCGTCATCGGTCTCGCGACCGCCTGTGTTCACCCGCGCGCCCACGTGCCTGCACGCCTACGCTCATGCCCGACCGCGCACATGCTCTCCAATGTTCGCCCGCGCGCGCGAACCGACGGTGTTCCGTCGCGCGAACCGACGGTGTTCCGTCGCGCGAACCGACGGTGTTCCGTCGCGCGGACCGACGGTGTTTCTTCGCGCGAACGTCGGCTTAATTCTTGCAGTATCCATTGCTCGCCTATGGGTTATCGCTCGCCGACCACCAGCTCTCGCCCTTCCTACCACGCTCGCCCTCCTTCTGTGCTCCTTCGCTCACCTTCGTTTGTGTTCCTGCGTGCCCGCGCATGGGCGCTTCCACGTTCGCCCACGCGCAAACCATTGATTTACCATCGCGCGAACGCCAGGGCGATTGCGACCGCGATTCCCATTGGGGTTTCGCAGCATGGCCAGCCTGGCGAGTCTTCTGGAGCGTATTTCCAGAACACGGCCTCACCCCGTAAACGCAGAGCATGGCACATGCAAGAATAGGAAGAGTCTTCAGGGAGCTCTGAGCAACATTCTTCTTTACAGAACCTGGGTTAGCCCTTCCCCGTCATTCCCTGGAAGGGTTTTTGGCGGGGGGGGGGCTTTCCGTTAGAGATTTCTCCATCGGCCAAGGGGTGACTGGTTTACCCCTTCCTCTTCTCCATCTCGTGAAAGGGGCTTACCAGGTCCTTTCCCTCCTCGGTTGCGACCCGAGGTTTTGTTCAAGGAAGCTACAGGAAGGTCATGGGTACTTTCCTCCTCTCGGGCTCAAGCACCTTGGCGTTTCGTCGTCAAGTATCGAACTTGCGGGCAAGCTCGATGTTGGACCTTCTGGACGCAATGACCAAGGGCTTCCTTTCGGGTGTCTCATCCGTGGTTGTCGACAACCTCAGACACCCTTCCATCCTTGAGAAGAGTTTGTTTGTGCCCAAGGACAGAGACATAGACAGCGGCTGTGCGGAGGAAGTCGACTTCCGTTTTCACTCCTCCAAGGCGCTTTCTTCCAGACCCTGCAGGGCTCCAGCGCCTCTTTCTTTCAGCCACGTCGGCCTAAGTTATCGGACCGGCTACGACAACTGAGACAAGGTGTCCAATTGCAGTTCCCTCCTGTCAGGAACAGGTGGCACAGGAAGCTCTCCCGGGGGGGCATAGTCCTAGAGGGAGCGGCAGAGTTCACGAACTCTAGGATTGGCACCCCCCCCTTGCAGGTTTCACGCTGGGAGGATACCTAAGGTTACTCATCCGGATGACAGCTTCCCGATGCCCATTCCTGCACGATCTCCGTGATCACCCAAGGATATCGCGCCTGCCGTCTCTGTCAGCGAATTTAGTGTCTCTGAACCTCTATGCCATAAGGTGAGCAAGAGTTTGCCCGTTTGGGCAGAATGATCCATGCCTTAGGAGAAGGTCCTCCATAGGATCGTCGACGGCTTCACCCCCGGCTTCTTCAGTCGATCCTTTCTAGTAAGGAAGTATCTGAGACTGGAGTTCCGTAGTCGACCTCTCAGCCCTGATCAAGTTTGTCGAACCAACTTCGTCCAGCGTGGAACAGCAGAATCGATCAGGCTGGTAATGAGGCGACAGGACTCCTTAGGCCCTGGATCGGAAGGACGGGTACTTTCAGTTTCCATTCCATCCATCTTCCAGGAAGCTCGTGGAATTCAGCCTAGACTACAGGTATTCCTGCTTAAGATGCAGTGTGGCGATCCCACCGTGGCATCGCAGGTTTTTTCCCTAGAGAACTCTCCCTGCTTTCCTCATGGCCGCTCAGGTGCAGGCTTCCGCCTCCTTCGCCTTTTGGAGGTCTGGTCAACTCCGGTAGGCTCGGGTTCGACCTTCTTCAGCGCCGGGACAAGCTTCCGGATGCTTACCATGAGTGGGGGTTCATGGCATTTTGCTAGGAGCCTTCTCTTCTTCTGCCTCAACATCTGGAGTATCTAGCCATGATATTGAGTCAACGGCCTTACCACGTTGGAAACCCCGCTTCTCGTCCGTCCAGCGAGGTTAAGCAACGTCGGTTCTGGTCGGTACTTGGATGGGTGACCGCCTGGGGACGCCAGATTCTGTTGCCACCTCCTCCAAGCCTTGCCTTCAGTTGACTGTGGCAAGGCTGAGGAGAGTCGCAGTTCCTGTTCCTCAGTCAAGCAGAGCTTTCAGCCCTACCTTGGAACGTTTCCTAGTTCTCTTTTCCTCATTGACCCGTCTAAGTTCCGAACGGTCGCCTCAGGATAAGTTCCCTGTGGGGCGGCCCAAGTTCCGGTGGTTTCAAAGCAATGATTAACCGGACTTTCTGGCCCCTATGGGACCAGCGGAACGATTAGACCTGCAATGGATGTTGACCTATGGAACCTCTTGATGGGAGTGGATATTCTCGTCCTTTCCCCACATTTTTTATGCTGTTCTAGGACTCGTCGAAGAAGGGGGGGGGGCATGTTCCGGTCCAGGCTTATGGTCAGGACCTGAAGGATACCTCTCCATCATTCAGGCAGGCTTAGGGGCCGTAGTCTGGCCCCTCTACAGATCCTACAGCTACTGCCGAGTCGCTCCGTGCGCGTCGACTTCATGGTTCTGGCGTGTTCTAACCAGCAGGGGACGCATTTTCACACCTTCGCATCTTGCAGTAGAGATACTGAGATGATTTGAGATACTCTCAATTCCACCATCGGCTCTCTCATTCCGGGCAGAGGAATGTTCTCTCCGACTATCCGAGCAGAGCCTCGTAGAGAGAGTTTACCTGGGGGTCTTTGGCCTTGAGTAACCAGCAAGTCCTGGTCTGGGGGACCTGATCGCGACAGCTTGGAACCTCAAGCTTCCGCTGTTCTTCCCCCCAGTCTCGGACCCCGAGACTCTGGCAAGATGCATTCAGGTGATGGTGGGACAACATCGACGCCTGCGTCTTCCCTCCTTTGTTGTCTGTTGAGAATGGGTCTCAACAAAACCAGGTTGTCTGTCAACCTTTCAATGGCCCTGAGAGCTCCACGGGGACTATGCGCAGAACGGTTTCCGAACCCTCTGTTTCCCCTGACGGAACTCCCGGGAGAGCTTCTCCCACGTCACAGGCTACTCAAACAACCACACTGCAACATCTTTCACGAGCCGGGGCGTCGCTTCGGCTTCATGCCTGGAGACACTACGCCTCCTCCTCAAGAAGAGACAACCCGCTACAGTCGCGGGACGGAGGTCGCGTCATCTGCGATGGTCATCCGCAGGGGTCTTCCAGGCGAAGTGGAGAGTCTTCTGTGGTTGGTGTCGTGGGAGATATACCTCTTCCCTTGAGGCCTCTTCTCCAGCAATAACGATCTTATTGCCTTTCGGCGGGAGGAAACTCCTTTCCGCTCTCGGCAATGAAGCCTGTCGCTCAGCCTTTCCCTGACCTTCAGGCTTAAAGGAATAACTTTTTCCTTCCCGCTGGACCTTTCCTCGCTCATGCGAAGCTGCGAACGTCCCTGCCCTAGTCGGAGTGAGACCTCCAACTTGGAGCATGGCTCGGACTTTTTAGTCCCTTAAGAGATCTGCTCAAGACCCTTTACGTCAGGCCTCTGATCGTATTCCGTCTTGGGGCTCCTGCTCACTCTAGCCGCGGCCAGTGTGTAAGCAATCTGCTTGGTCTCGTACGACTCCGCCCTTTCTAAGGAATGGGGGGAAGGCAACATTCAGGTTCGCTCCTGAGTTGTTGGCTAGACTCGGAATCTTGGGGTCCCGGCCCTTCGGTCCAATTCCTTCAAGTTTTCGAGTCACCTTTCTGTATCTGATGTCCCAAAACCTTCTCCTTCTTGCCAGTTAAGGAATCGAGAGGTTAGCTCTGGGAACAGCTGCAGTTTGTCCTCAGTTGCAGCCGGTTTGGGAGCACAAGAAGGACACGGGGAGAGTCACCAGTATACCTCTTCAGCTCGGACTCAAGGACATTCATCTCGACCTGACTCCAGACCCTCCCCCGTCACGTCGCCCTACAGCACGATGTCGGATACATCGCAACGTCCCTCGCCTTCGAGTAATACTACTCTGTGACACAGGTGCTACAAGCTAGAGTCTGGAAGCGTCTAATGACCTTCGCAGCCTGCTTCCTGCAGGGCGTGACCCACAGGAGTTTCGATACGTTTTCTATCGCTCTGTGGTGGCTACACAACAGCTGGTCTAACCTCAGGCTCCTTTTTGGACAGGTAGCAGAAGGTTGAGGGCATTGTTATCAGGTTTTAGTCTGCATGAACGAAAGAAGTATGTCTGGCCCTTACTTCTTTCTTCATCATCCCCTCTACTGGAAAGCAGCATCCTGGTCTCTGCATAGCTGACCTCGAACCTCTGCAGGTAAACCATGCTTCCTTGTGTTCCGAGTATTGAGTCAATACTGTCGCCTCCCCTATACCCTGACGAGGTGGTATTGGGAATGTCCTAACCCAGAGTTCCTTCTGGAACTCCAGGTCAACTGCCTAGGACGGGTCACACTTCTTCCTTCACACACAAGCTTATGTAGGCCACACGGTTCCTTGCGGAGCAAGGAACTTGTGAGGTGCAGGGACTCCTTTTCTCGAGTGCGACTCACTCGGATTCTGAGTCCCCGGGTAAAGCCAAAGCCAGTATGGCTGGGGACTTTCCACTCTACCTAAGGGGTGAGTCACCCAATGTAAATAGCGTGGTTTGTATTTCGGTTACGGAACAAATGACAAATTTGAAGATAATTTGTATTTTTCCTAACCATACAAACCTTAGCTATTTACACATATTTGCCCGCCAGTCCTGTCCCCCAAGACAAGTCCTACCTCTAAGTGAAAGTGAGCTTCACCGGTGTGTGAGGGGGGGAGGGGTAGCTAGCACTTGCCCCGGTGTAATGTCCCCCTATGGTTAGGAAAAATACAAATTATCTTTGAATTTGTCATTTTAATTACTGTACTTTCAATCAAATCCTATGATTAGCTAAATATCATCGTCTTCTGCTGCATAGCTTAACTAATTCATTATCATCATTCAAGTTTCATTCAAGCCTTAAATTACATAGTAATGTTTTAGAGAAATTCTCCATGTCCTGTAGCTTTAATGTTTTAGAGAAATTCTTCTTGTCCTATAGCTTTAAAATATTCTGTGTAGTGTCATGCATATACGGTAGGATAGGATAGGATAGCTAGCTTAACCTTACATATACTCTACAGATATTATACGGCAGTGTAATATATGTATTGCAAAAATTGTATACTGTACTGTGTAACTAAAAGTGTTCATAGGAGTGTACAAAAATGTTATAAGAGAGTGGAAAAGGTTTGCAAGTGTGAGTTTGAGTTTATAAAGGATCAAAATGCCTGTAAGTAGCAAAATTGGTTTCTCCTGATTTTTGCGTTGATTTCCTGTAATACAAGCCTCATGAAAAGTGGGGGATGACTAATAAATTTTAATATAAAAATTTTGACTTTGTCAGTGATTGGATTGCAGAAGTATCAAGTACATAATTGGGAAGGAATCATTATTAAGAGCACAGCATCCTTGAAATTATGGTGTATTTTGTAAGAATAATCTATTGTTAAGTTTAACACTTGTGTTCACATGTTTTGTCATTGTTTGTAAAGTATATTAAAAAAAAATGGCAATATAGGTACAGTGCTCAGTTTGTATTTCTGAAGTCACAATTTTAATTCTTTTCCAGGTTGACCGTGAATGTTAACGAGGGAGCATTAAGGAAAATCATTCTTATCAACCAAGATCATAAAGGACCAATTATACCCTTTCATTACTTAATGGTTGGAGGAGAATTACCATTTCTGTTTTGAATTTGCCCTTAAGAGACTCCTAAGTTGTTTTGGAGGGAACTCAATTTTCATAGGTAAGACATGAGTGATATTCTGTGTCTAGATGATGTCCCATTTCAGTGTCAGGGTTGTTCTAGCCACTTCCCATCAGAGTCCTCCTTGAAGTTACATTGCTTTGTGACTGGACACCGCAGGGTGGAAAGTCCGGAGCCTGATGCATCTTGTGACTGTGGTGAGAACCCAGATGAGCCTCATCAGTGTAATTCTTGTAAGCTAATAGGTATTAGTGTTGAAGGGGACAGGAGGGCAGAAGGACCAAATAATAAACTTTATACACAGAGTCAGCTGTGGAAATGCTCAGGTTGTGGCATGCTTTGGAAATGCATTGATTGCGGTATTCTTTTTAAGGGCTCGAATAAGTTTAAGGAGCACTTGCCCCGGTGTAATGACATAGAGGATGTTCTTAGGCAGTTGAAGCAAGAGAGAGAGAGTGATGATGAAACAGATGTCACAGAAAGTAAACTCAAGGAGGAGAAACATGACCCTGATATAAAGTACCCAATGAAGCAAGAATGTGATATCAAGAAAGAGGAAGATGACAATGACATGAAAGCTCATGTAAAACAAGAAGTGAACAGTAATATAAAGCAGGAAGTAGACTCAGCGAACAATGTTAAGCAGGAAGGAGATTTAGAGGATACTAAATTAAGCTTGAAACGAGATTCTAATGGTACTGTTAAGTCGGAAGATGACAATGTTAGTTGCAATGGCATCAGAACACGTAGCAGACGGGTAGGAAATATTAATGAAACCTAATGGAACTTTTGATATATACTC
Organism: Palaemon carinicauda; assembly: GCF_036898095.1. NCBI lineage: Eukaryota > Metazoa > Arthropoda > Malacostraca > Decapoda > Palaemonidae > Palaemon > Palaemon carinicauda. Next base: position 41,365,103 of record NC_090754.1, on the reverse strand, counting down.
AACTGTATGTGTTTATTGATGTGTTTTAAAGTTGTCCGGTAACTAATCATAGCTGTAAGAATTTTGTACTAAATGTGCGATAAAAGTTTATTAGATACCTGATGTAGAATGTACATGAAATGTTCATGCTACCTGTGGCTTTAAATCTATGGTATGCCTTTTTACTGGTGCTTTACTAATATTTTGAAAAAAAAAATTGTGTTAATTTATCATGAATGTTTGAAATAACACTTTTTGTGCTAAAGAGTAATTCTAAACCTGTAGTGTCGCCAATACTTTATTATTTTCTAAATATTAAACATTTCCACATTTACAAAATGCTCTCGACTAGTCTTTTCCTTTTGTATTTCTGAAGTAACTGTTCTCATGAAAAACATCAACTCTTGAAATTCCCTTTGTAAACGTTAAGTTTCTGTTGTTTTGTAAAGGCTAAACATGAAGTGAAAGTCAGAACTTGATTAAGAGTAGCACACTACCTCTCGTATTTGAATCTTGAAAACTAAGAACAGATATTAAACTTTTTTTTATGTATAATAAGCTAATTTTAGTTATAATGTACAGTATAAAATTCAATACAGTATTGCTGTGCTAGTTGTAGATATTTGCCTGGTATTTTTATGTATATTTTGATTATTTTGTATAGAAATTTTGTCAGTGTTGTTTACTTCTGGGTGAACTCATAAATATTTTGTATAGTAACTGTCCAATGTGGCCTTTTTTTACACCTTATTTAAAAAAAAAATATTCTTTATGAATAAATTTTATATCCAATAGCTTGCTTTTCATTATAGTAATCCCCTAGATAATCTCAAGTTATTCCCTCTTTCTCAAGAATGAGTATACTTATGTGAATGTGGAAATGGTTCCTTGTTTTGATTGCTACTGATACAGTAAGTTTGAACTTCACAAATTACAATTACAGAGATACCTAACTCTTGCTAAGTATTTTTAAAAGATAGAAAAAATAGTATAGTACAGTATACTGGATATTAAAATTGTTCCGGCACTATATACAAACCTTACTCTTTCGGTGATAGCTGAAACCAGCCGTTAGAGCTTTCGTGAGGTGTAGACTAGCCACCCCACTCACACAAATACTGTACTCAAATACTAGTATACAACCGTCACTTTATTTCGGCTTGGCTTGTACCCTCAGGGTACAAAACGAGTCCCGTGTGCAATTTTTCTTTCGGGTCTTTGCCGTAGATGGTGATGCAAGTGATCGCCGCCTCTCCCATTGACGATTCTCGTAGGCTTTAACTCTTCAGGGTTATTTCTGATATCGTACCTTTAGCCACAAAAAAGCTCTTGGAGCTTTATGAGGCCAGGCCTTTTGGGACCTGTGCCTTATGGTTTCTACCTCTTACGAGGAAGAAAGTTTTATTCTTTAAGTCCAACACAGCCTTTTTCATTCCCATCTGAGGGGATGACCTAAGGCTACTCGCCAACCTCCTGTTGGGGCTAGGATTAGTATGATTGCTTCGCAAAGACCTTAGTTTTGCTGAGAAGTCATGCGCACCCATCCACTGAGCTCTGGCGAGGTGTGGGTGGGCAGGCTCTTCTGCCTGACGAAGGTCTGCTAACAACCCAGGTTGCTCGCCTCAGTACCGATTCTGAGACTCTACTCTCCAACATGCAGAGCTTCAGCTGTGTACCCATCCTTACAGGTAAGAGTCAACTACCTTGCCAGCGTTCGCTAATACTTGCTAGCGCTCGCTGACGCTGGCCTGCGTTCGCCAACATTTGCAAACACCCAACAACACTCACTGACAAGCCTGGACAAACCTACCCAGTGTTTGTGGTATTTGCATTCTGGGCCAATAAACCCTTACATGTGAGACTACGCTTCTTCATGGGAAACTCCCTTCCCTGAGGAGGTTTACACAACTACTGTACAGTCATTCGCTAACAACCTATAAAAGGATGAAACGAACTCCTTTTGGTTACACATGAACGCTCGCCAAGACAAAACCTAAGGGTTATTGCCGTAAATACGTTTACAGCCGATCGCTTGCGGACGCCGTATGTCATCATTGGGGGTCACTACGAGTTTCGTGAAACGTAATCTTTCGGAGATATTTTGTTGGGCTAGTTTTCCCCACGGAATAGAGAGCTCTTTGGAGAACTCACACAACGGGCTAGTGAAATATATCCTGGCAAGGTAATTTTTTGCAAACCTCTAGTTGCAATGGATAATGTCAGCTTTTGCTGACGTTTATGAATGATAGCAAGCAAGTATTCACTTACGGGGATACGTGTCCCACTCACAAGGCGGCGAGGCAAACATTTAATACCGACATAAGATTGATCACTGCGTTAGCTGCATGTACTTTTTGTGGGCCCACACATGTTAATAATGCTACAGCTAGTTGACAACTGATTTCTTTGGGCAATAATGTTGCGATTCGTCTCACATTCCCGCAAGTGGGCTTAGGCTCGTATTTAAACACTTATCAGGAGGGGCCGAAGTTACGCATGCGGGCAAGTGATCTTTTTCTGCCAACAAGGACTATGTACCATTATACAATTAGAGCCCATTCTAATAAATCATTAGATTCGATGATTATGTTCCTTACAGGAAGTCAGGTTATGCATTCCCCTCCTACCTTCCCATGACCATACATAGGAAGTCTACCCTTGAGGTAGACTCTTCCTTCATTCCAGGCAGTTCCTTCCTTACTTTCAGATCAGCTGTCTTAGTATTGTAAGTACTTAAGACTCTAAAGCTTCGCCTAAGTGAATCTGTTCCTCCCTGGGAGAGAACATTCGTAACTAATGCCAGTTTTGCTGATCAGAAACGAAGAAATACCAATGTATTCATCATTTCTAAGGGATCTTGGTCGTAGGAAAGAAGAGGTCTCGATTGCGAATGTTAATTAACGTTCTCCAATCAATTTTGGGCTACAGCCATATGTTCGTCACGCCTCAGTGTTCTGTGTTACTGGTTCGTAGATAGACTTATGTATATATTACCTGTCCAACAATGGATTGAAGATATGTCTCAATCTTGCCTGTCGGAAGTAGTTGCGTGCAATCAGTCGTTAGCAACTGGTCTCTTACTCAACAGCATTCGTTAGGAAGATTTGCTGTAATACCATCTTCCCTTAGGGAGTACTGGCTACTCTGGTATTACTGATCTGTAAGCATACTTATACAGCTTACTTCCATTGGACTGAAGGCAGTTGGAGGACAGTATCCACCCCCCACACACACACACACGGCAGTTGCTTGCGACTGATTTCAGGTCTTGATATTAATTAACTTAAGATGTTCACTTGGCCCCTTGGGAGTAACTGATGAGAATTGACCTTTTATTGAGAGTTGAGGTTCTCTGTTCTTCACAGTGGAACTTGTCAACCCTTCGGGGTGGAAGCAACGGTCATAATCCCGGGGAAGTGTTGGCTACCCTACTGAGTTGTTGGCTGACTAGGTAGCCCAGTGTCCATCCCATTTTCCAAAAAATCGGAGGGGAAATTATTTTCTCACGGATAAGTTGCTGGTACAACCCGTCTCCTGTAGCCTTGATAGCCGTTTACGAGTGAATGCTTCCTCCTGTAGGAGCACATAACACTACCCTCCAGGCTTTTGCTGGAGTCCGGTCCATTCCACTTGAGTGTGAGCACAGACTCGACTCTCGCGAGAGTCTTCCGCACCCATTCACCGAGCACTAGCAAGGTGTTTGGACGAGCATACTTCGTGGGGCCGAACCTTGGTCGGTCTCCTTACTCAAAGAGGGATACATCGTTCCATTCATGCCCTCTCTCCCTCTGACCCTACATCTAATGATGTCAGATTCCTACAGCATCCACGGATAGGTGATTGAGGTGACATGGCCCCGTGCTCATTAGCACAGAAATGCAGATTACTCTCCATCATAATTGGCACCTCTTCTGTCTCGAGTTTCATCAATGCCAGAGACCTTCCTCTCCCCAATGACGACCAACCTGGTAGGGATGAGGATGCTGAGGATTTTTATGGCCAGGAGGCACCAAACCTTGTCTCGGTACTAACGAAAGCAGAGAACCCAGTCTGAGCGTGCTTTTGTGGAGGTTCTTGCTCTCATTCTCGAGTGCAACGAGTTTGGTGTGGCAACCATAGAGCCAGCCATGGGTAGGACTTTGGTCATATGATTGACGTCTTGGCGACACTCGAGGACTGAGACCTTCTATGGAGCTGCCATGGTCGGATCTTGGTAGTTTCTCTCTGGATCAAGCTGACCATCAGATTTGTAGATCTGAGAACTTTCTTGATTCCAGTTGGTCCAACAAGATCATACCATCTCCCCACACTTTTAATGGCAGGTAAGGTTCTACATGCCATTCTTTACTGCATCAACGCCTCTTCTGGTTGACCTGTCTGTGTGAGCACTAATTGTATGTCTCCCCTTGTAGAGACTCGAATCAGAAGGCATGCTCCTCTTAGCTACAAAGTCAGTGACAATGAAGCCTTCCGTTATGGCCACTCACAAAGCAGTCTCGTACCATGACTAGTGGTCAGGTGCTGTGAAGTACTTTGGGAAGATAATAGGGTTGTCAACTTCTGACTCTTTGGATGAGTACAGGAGACTCATTCTGCCTGGTGGAAAGACTGTGACCTTTTTTTTATTACACTAGACAATAAACTAGTGGGCGAACTGAGTTTTGAAAGAAGGTAATGTTTTAGTGTCAAGGGCCCTGGTTCTTTGAGGGAATCTGCAGGCATACCTTGAGGTGTAGCCATGCTTGGAGTATCAGTATGGAAGTAGATCACGGACCTTCTCTTGCAACTTCTTCCACTCAGAAGGATCAGTACATTCATAGCCCTTTTGAGGCCCCTAAGCTGACCAGTTCAGTAAGGGAGGTAGAGAAGTAGAGGGTGTACTTATGTAAGAGTTTGGGACAACCCACTCAGTGTTCTGCTTCAAAATATAGTTGTCTTATAGAGTGATTATGATTGTGGTTTCCAAACGTTTAGCAGCAGAAGGAACTAAAATATGTAAAGTTTCTGAGGTTCTGTGTTAGGCTTCTGAATCTGTAAAGTGCAGTGTACTTTCAGAACGCTTACTGAATAAAATTTTATTAATATTAGATAGACCTAGGTTAAGTTTGGCAACAGGGTGTGAATGACCAGAATGACAATTATTAGAGAGGATTCACTTGACTTCTAAAGTTTAACAAAGGGAGAATGTGCTGTCAAGAGCTTGTGAAGCACATTGCTATTATAAGATGACTGAATTTGTATTGTCCAAAAGTGGATGCATGTCATTATCATCATCATCCTCACTTTTATACAAATTTATAAATAATATAGCTAGTAAAATGATACAAAATATCTGTAACTGGGATAAGCCATGTACCATAGCTGTTACTGAATTGTGTAGGTGACCTCCTAGTTACCACGTGAGAATTTACGTGGAAGGTGAAACTGGGGAGGTTATTCATGAAATATTACTCTTAATCTAGAACTAAGTTGATTTCGGAGCTACCCCGAAAGGAATTATTGATGTTAAAATCTCTAAATAATAAAAGCCCAACTAATTAGCCATTATCAATGATAAAGTTTAGAGTGGTAGTAGAAGTGTTACTTTTGATCTAGAATTCTAGTTGATAATTGTGATTGATTCTAAAACAAATATTAAATACAGCCCCATATTCGTAGATAAGCGAGTAATGAATTATCTTTCATCATTTCCTCTATAATAAATTAGCACAGCCTACTCTGCTTGAAGAAATTTTCTGAAACACTAAAATTATCTGCCCCGTAAAACATCCAAAAAACGCTTCTAATAATCTTACCCACAGAGAGTCATGAGTAAATTTTCTGGCAAATCATGCATTAACGATTCACATTTAAAGATAGCAATATATTCTATGAAAAGGTAACTAACTACCGGTAATCTGATACGATCAAATAACTGAGTTTATTTAAAACTTATTGAACAGTTAAGGGAAATTTTTTTATTCCAATTGAAAGTGATAACCATTTAAATTTTAATGCATAACCTGAATTTAGGCATTTTCTTTTATGAGGCACAATGATTGGATCAAGACTGTTTACTAAATCGCCCTCCAAGTGAAGGTCAAATAACTGGTTAGTCTTATACAAATTAGCATCTGAAACATGATGAAAATGATCCAGATTAGCTGAATCTTTGTTCACCCATCAGAATTTAAGGGAATCATACGTTATGACACGCCCTCCACATAAGTATTAAGAGACTGGTGATAAGCAATTACTTTAATAAATGAAAGGATATTAGGATCAAGGCAAACCACTCAGTCTTCTGCTTCTCAATCTAGTTTAGTCTTATAGAGTGACTACGATTGTGGTATTGCAAAGGTTAATCAGTAGAAGGAACTAAAGTATTTAAAAGATTTTGAGGCTCTGCGCAAGGTTTTTGAATCTCTGAAGCAAAGCATACATTCAGATCTTTTAGTGAATGTTAAAATGTCTAGACACTAAACGTGAACTAAATCTCTGGTCTTTTTATAATCCGAGGCAATTCTTTGAATCTATCCATTATGAAGTTGGTGAGTCGAGGTTTGTAAACTGCCTTGGAAGTATCCACTTTTTTTTATTTGGTAGAATAGGATACTTCCAAACTTATTTTAGATAATTTATTAGGGTATATCTCAGCAATAAGGTTACACAAAGACTGTAGGCCTATTTGTTGAAATTAAAGAAAATGGGAAAATATTAAAAATTTTATGAGTAAATGTCGATTAAACGGTTTCTCAAGAAGCAATATGGACATCATGGGAGATTCATAGAAAAAAGGGAATTTACAGTTTGTTACGTGGTTCATTCCTAGAAGTGCCATATTGAAATATTACCCTACCTTGGAATCGATCATGCTTTACCCATGGGTGTTGTATTCAATAAAAAACCCACATAACTCAATACTAAGGTTTAGACAATGAAAAATAACATTTAAAATAAAACTTATTTTTATCGTTCAGTTTTCAACCCAAAATGCATATAAATTACTGGTATTGGAAACAAATCCTTAAAAAAAATGGTCAGAATCTTCAACATTTTCAATTTGTCCAATCTGTGAATTTCTAACCAGATGAAATATACAATACATAAAGTATAAAAATTAAAAATAAACCCCTTAGACCAGTCTTATGAACATTAAGAATAATAATTAAATGATAGGAGGGGGGTTACTGTGGCCATACAGACATTTCTAAAGCTCATTTGCAACATCCCATTGCCCCCAACAATATTGTTTTAATCTTTTTATTTGTCATATGTATCCTTTAGTCTAGCTACACAGCTGTTCAATTTCTTTAACAATAGTTTACTCAAATATTTACTTATTTAAATTATTTTTTTCGCATGAAACATATGAGTTTAAAAATGTTTCTTGTGGTAATGTGAATCTACAAACAGTATATCATTTACATTAAGATAACGTGTATAGAAACTGAAACTGGCAGTAATTAATTTCCTGATGTTAAGAAATGCAAAATGTAAAGGAAAGTACAATTGGTACACCAATTAGTATGATTACCATGTACCTTAATGAGACATTGAGTCACATTGCCAGACTGATAGGGTTCAATTGAAGGATTTGCTCTTTAACAAAAGGTAGAGGGTAAAGTTGAAAGATAATGGTCATTGCTCTGGAAGAGACCAAAATCTGAAGGAAAATCATAACACAGAATGTAATGCAGCTCGGACCAAAGGGACATAGTACTGTATAAAAGATCTCTTACTGAATAGCGTTGGAAAATGAATACTGTAAGGGATACACACCATAGGGATTTTGTTGCGATTATGATAAAATATTGTCCTCTGAATGTTACCTCAAAGATGAGGTACCCTTTATAACACTGTACAATCATACTTCATGGCAGGTCATTAATTACTGGTAGTTAGTTCCAAGACTTGTCAATTGGCAAAATATTACTCAACACATATTAACCTTTCAAAACACCATCTAGACCCCCTATAAACCCCTATTTGCAACCCCATATTGCAAATATAGTAAATTAAACCATTCAATAATTCAACTCTTTCTTTTATTAATTTAAGCATATTGCTGGTAAAGAATGTAATTAACATTAAAAAGAAAAAGTTTCATCTATTTTCCTATTGTTTCTTACCAAAGAACCCTCTAAAATTTGAAAATTACTTCACACAAAATATTTTAACATAGGTATGACTGTACATGGATACTCTTATATATTACTTATTTATTTGTTATTTATACCTGTAGTTCACAGTACAGTATATTGAAACAAAATAGTGCATTAGAAATTTTTTAACTGTAATACTCCAAAAGTTTGATTGAGGATTACCCTGATTTTTTTTAAAGCACATCTTCAAGTAATGTAGTGACCCTCAGTTTATCAGGCACTTTTGTTCCCAAGCATGTTTGATATTGTCAATCCATTAAGTTCGGAAGACCTATGTAGCTATGACTCTTCAAAGTAACAGACCGAACCTAACATATCTTCCCCATTTCCTTCAAGATGTTGACCCCTAACCTAAAAACGGATTTTGAGCGAAGCAAAAAATCTATTTGTTCCGTAACCGAAATACAAACCACGCTATTTACATTGGGTATTACTTTCGGCGTAGCTGAAATGACGAGCCATTAGATTTGAACGAGGGTTTCCTACCCTGCGCTAGTTAGCAGGGGTAGGGAGAGGGGTAGCTTGCTACCCCTCCCTCCCTCACACACTGGTGAAACGTCTCACTTCACTTTTGGCTCGGACAATGGACAGACGTCTCTGTCTTCGTCCTCGCTTGGCAGCCATTATTTGTTTTGTCTTTACTTAATCACTTACTTTTCTTTTACTCAATATATATGTAAACATTTTTTCGTGTTTATGTATATATTTGAGTATAGAAATCAGTTAGTTTCCTTTTCAGAGTTTGTGCTTGTGTGTGTAGTGTACGATATCTCCGTGGAGCCCTCGGCAGTTAGGTCACCACGGTGTAAGTGCGACTATGCTCTTGGTGCTGAGCGGTCGCACCTGCAGTTACGCTCAAGGGGCTGGGCAACTGCAGGAGCCCCTCTTCGGAGGATTGCTCTTTTTAGGTCACTGGCTGACCCGTCTCTTCTACGAAGAGTTTCTCTTTCGTTCGCGAGGGAGTACACTCATAGAGACTCCTCTTCGGAGGACTCTTCTTCTGTTGTTGCTCTTGGCCGCCTTCGCCGTAAGGCTCACCGTCCGCTACGTCGTAAGGGCCTCCCGTCTCCCTATAAGGGTGCTAAGAGGCGCCTTTTTGAATCTTCTCCGTATGCAGCCTGCAGCTCCTACCTCCTTAGATCTCTCCGGGGATCAATCTCCAACGCCTTCCTGACCTTCCGCCCCTGGTGCAGCTGGACAGCAGTCTGACCTCGTCATCCGATGGGCAACGGTCCCTTCGGGGCAAAGGGTTGCCTCCCACGGGAGGTCTTCCCTTGCGTGTCATGGTTCCCCTGCGCGCCCTTCTGCAGTGTTAGCGCACAGGTGCTCTCCTGCTCGTCAGCGTTCTCCTGATTGCTAGCGCTCTCCTGTACGCCAGTGCTCTCCTGTTCGTCAGCGCTCTCCTGATGATCATCGCCCCACTGCTTGCCAGCGCTCTCCTGAGGACTCCGAACATCCTGCTGTGCGCCTTGCGCGCCATCGGTCTCCTGAGCACTCTAGATCTCCTGCCCGTCAGAGCGCACCTGCGCTTCCTGTTCCTGATACGCGCCCTTGGACAAGGACTCTTCTCCTCGCCCTCGCGATCCGGCTCGTCAGTCTGCTCCAGCGCAGCAACGCTCGCGGTCGCCTACGCGTGCTTCTAAGCTACTGTACGCACAGGATTCCACGCGTCGCCCTTCTGTTCGCCAGCGATCACCAGCTCGCCAGCGACCACAGACGCGTCAACGTTCGCCTGCTCGTCAACGATCTCCTGCGCGTCAACGATCCTCAGCGGGTCAGCGATCCCCTGACCGCCCGCGTGATCGTTCGCCTGCGCGCAAGCACCATCATGCGCCAACGCGCCATCGCTTGCCTACGCGCCGGCGTTCACCAACACACCATCGATCGCCTGCTCGCTATCGATCTTCCACGCGTTACAGGTCCCCTGGACACCATCAGTAGCGATCTAGCGTTCGCCTGCTGTGGACCACGATCTCCGGTAGCTGAGTCTTGCCGTAGATCTTCCTCCTGCTCGCCAGGTCTCACCTATACTTCTGTCCTTCTGTGCGCCAGCTTTCTTCAATCACCAGCGCACATCTGCGCGCCCTTTCCTGCCACGCACCAATGGGCGCCAACGGTTTTTTCCTGACCGTCCAGGATATCCTGATTGACAGCTCGCATCAGCGCTCACCTTCCTGATGCACCTGCGCGCCTTCTGATTAGCGCGATGCGCGCTAACCATCCCTAGTCTCTTACATGTCAGCGATCTCCTACGCGCCCGCGCGATTCTTCGCCTGCGCGCTAGCGTTTTTGTTAACGCACCACCACTCGCCAACGCGCCGTCGCTTGCCAACGTGCCATCGCTTGCCGACGCGCCATCGCTTTCCAACGCGCCTTCACTCGCCGACGCGCCATCGCTTGCCAACGCGCCTTCACTCGCCTACGGGCCATCGCTCGTCAACACGCCATCGCCCGCCTACGCGGCATCGGTCTCCCGACCGCCTGCGCTCGCCCGCGCTCCCACGTGCCTGCACGACCACACGCCCATGTGCCCGCGCGACCGCACGCCCACGTGCCTACGCGCATGCGCGTTTGCACACATACGCTCCAATGTTTGCCCGCGCGCGAACCAACGGTGTTCCATCGCGCGAGCTCGATTCCTGCAGTAAGCCATCGCTTGCCTACGTGTCGTTGCTCGCCTGTGAACTATCGGATTCCGACCGCCAGCTCTCGCCCTTCCAACCACGCCCGCCCTCCTTCTGCACTCCCTCGCGCACTTTTGTCTGCGCTCCTGCGTGCCCGCGCACGGGCGCTTCCACGTTCGCCCATGCGCGAACCATTCATTTACCATCGCGCGAGCGCTAGGGCGATTGCGACCGCGATTCCCGTCGGGATCTCGCAACACGGCCAGCCTGGCGAGTCTTCTGGAGCGAGTATTTCCAGAACACGGTCTCCACCCCGTAGACGCGAGCATGGCTCGTGCTAGAGCAGGAAGAATCTTCAGGGAGGTCTGTGCAACATTCTTTCCAGAACCTGGGTTAGTCCTTTCTCTTCGTTATTCCCTGGAAAGGTCTTGCCTGGGAGTTTTCCTTTTGAGATTTCTCCGTCGGGACAAGGGGTGACTGGTTTAGCCCTTCCTCTTCACCTCTCTTGGAAGGGTCTTACCAGGCCTTTCCCTCCTCGGTTGCGACCTGAGATTTTGTACTAGGAAGCCCCAGGAAGATCTTGGGTACTTTCCTCCTCTCAGGCTCAAGCACCTTTGCGTTCCGTCGCCAAGTTTTGAACTTGCGGGCAACCTCGATGTTGGAGCATCTAGACGCAGTGTCCGAGGGCTTCCTCTCGGGTGTCTCATCCGTGAATGTCGACAAGCTCAGACACTCTTCCATCCTTGGGAAGAGCTTGTTTTGAGCCCAAGGACAGAGAAATGGACTGTTGTTGGGCGTTTTCACTCCTCCAAGGCGCTTACTTCCAGACCCTGCAGGCCTCTGACGCCTCTTCATTCAGCCTCGTCAGCCTAAGCTACCGGAACCGGCTACGGCAGCTAAGACAAGGTGTACAATAGCAGTCCCCTCCTGTCAGGGACAGGTAGCACGGGAGGCTCTCCCCGGGGGGGGGCATAATCCTAGAGGGACCGGCAAAGTTCACAAACTCTAGGATTGGCAATCCCCCTTGCAGGTCTCACGCTGGGGGGATGCCTAAGGTTACTCGTCCGGATAACAGCCTCCCGATGCCGATTCCTGCACGATCTCCGTGATCAGCCAAGGATATCGCGCCTCGCTCTTACCATCTCTCCTTCACTGTTGGCGAATCCAGTGTCACTGAGCCTCTATGCCATGGGGTCGGCAAGAGGTTTGCCCGTTGGGCAGAAGGATCCATGCCTTAGGAGAAGGTCCTCCATAGGATCGTCGACGGCTTCCCCCCTGGCTTCTTCAGTCGATCCTTTCTTCTGGGAAAGCATCTGAGTCGGGAGTTCCGTCGTCGACCTCTCAGCTCTGATCAAGTTTGTCGAACAAACTTCGTCCAGCGTGGAACAGCAGAGTCGATCAGACTGGTAACGAGGCCGCAGGACTCCCTAGGCCCTGGATCGGAAGGACGGGTACTTCCAGGTTCCATTCCATCCATCTTCCAGGAAGCTCTTGGAATTCAGCCTAGACTACAGATGTTCCTGCTTAAGATGCGGTGTGGCGATCCCGCCGCGGCATCGCAGGTTTTTCCCCAAAGAACTCTCCCTGCTTTCCTCATGGCCGCTCAGGAGCAGACTTCCGCCTCCTTCGCTTTTTGGAGGTCTGGTCAACTCCGGTAGGCTCGGGTTCGACCTTCCTCAACACCGGGACAAGCTTCCTGGTCTTTACCAAGAGTGAGGGATCATGGTAATTTGCTAGGAGCCTTCTCTACTTCTGCCTCAACATCTGGAGTATCTAGCCATGATATTGACTCCTTCTCCGAGCCTTCCCTTTGGTTGACTGTGGCAAGGCTGAGGAGAGTCGCAGTACCTGTTCTCAGTCAAGGAGAGCTTTCAGCCTTATCTTGGAACGTTTCCTGGGTCTCTTTTCCTCATTGACCCGTCTAGTTCCAAACGGTCGCCTCAGGATAAGTTCCCTGTGAGGCGGCCCAAGTCCCGGTGGTATCCAAGCATCGATTAACAAGACTTTCTGGTCCCTATGGGACCAGCGGAACGTTTAGACCGGCAATGGGTGTTGACTTATGGAACCTCTTGCATGGGAGTGGATATTCTCGTCCTTTCCCCACTTTTGATGCTGTTCTCGGACTTGTCAAAGAAAAAGGGGGGGCTTGTTCTGGTTCAGGCCTATGGTCAGGACCTGAAGGGTACCTCCCCATCATTCAGGCAGGCTTAGGGGCCGTAGTCTGGCCCCTCTACAGATCCTACAGACCCTGCCGAGTCGCTCCGTGCGCGACAACTTCATGGTACTGGCGTATTCCAACCACCAGGGAGGCACATTTTCATACTTTCGCATCTTGCAGTAAAAATACTGAGATGATCCGAGGTCCTCTCAATACCACTATTGGCTCGCTCATTCCGGGCAGAGGAATGTTCTCTCCGACTATGCGAGGAATGTTCTCTCCGACTATCTGAGCAGAGCCTCACAGATAGAGAGTACCTGGGGGTCTTTGGCCTATAGTAACCAGCAAGTCCTGGCCTGGGGGACCTGATCACGACAGCCTGGAACTTCAAGCTTCCGCTGTTCTTCCCCCCAGTCTCAGACCCCAAGACTCTTTGGCAAGATGCTTTCCGGTGACGGTGGGACAACATCGACGCCTGCGTCTTCCCACCATTGTTGTCTGTTGAGAATGGGTCTCAACAAGACCAGGTTGTCTGTCAACCTTTCGATGGCCCTGAGAGCTCCGCTGTGACTATACGCAGAACGGTTTCCGGACCCTCTGCTTCTCATGATGGAACTCCCAGGAGAGCTTCTTCCACGACACAGGCTACTCAAACAACCACACTATAACATCTTTCACGAGCCGTTGCATTGCTTCGGCTTCACGCCTGGGGACACTACGCCGCCTCCTCAAGAAGAAACAACCCGCTACAGTCGCGGAGCGGAGGTCGCGTCACCTGCGATAGTCATCCGCAGGGGTCTACCAGGCGAAGTGGAGAGTCTTCTGTGGTTGGTGTCGTGGGAGAGATACCTCTTCCCTTGAGGCCTCTTCTCCAGCAATAACGGAGTTATTGCTTTTCGGCGGGAGGAAACTATTTTCCGCTCTCGGCAGTGAAGCCTATCGCTCAGCCTTTCCCTGGCCTTCAGGCTGAAAGGAATAGACTTTTTCCTTCCCGCTGGACCTTTCTTCGCTCATGCGAAGCTGCGAACGTCCCTGCCCCCAGGCGGAGTGAGTCCTCCTCCATGGAGCATGGTTCGGACTCTTAAGTCCCTTAAGAGATCTTCTCAAGAACCATTACGTCAGGCCTCTGATCGTATTCCGTCTTGGGGGACGGTGCTCCTGCTCACTCTGGCCTCGGCCAGGGTGTAAGCAATCTTCATGGTCTTGTACGACTCCGTCCTTTCAAGAGAATAGGGGAAGGCAACATTCAGGTTTGCTCCTGAGTTGTTTTCTAGCCTCAGAATCTTGGAGTCCCGGTCCTCCGGTTCGACTCCTTCAAGATTTCGAGTCTCCGTTCTGTATCAGATGACCCAGACCTTCTCCTTCTTGCCAGTAAAGGAATTGAGGGGTTATCTTTGGGAACAGCTGCAGTTTGTCCTCACGTGCAAGCCGGTTTGGGAGCACAGGGAGGACACAGGGGAGAGTTACCAGTATACCTCCTCAGCTCGAACTCAAGGGCATTCATCTCGACCTGAATCTAGACCCTTCCCCGTCACGTCGCCCTACAGTACGATGTCGGATACATCGCAACGTCCCTCGCCTTCGAGTAGAACTACTCTGTGATGCAGGTGCTACAAGCTGGAGTCTGGAAGCGTCTAATGACCTTCGCAGCCTGCTTCCTGCAGGACGTGACCCACAGGAGTATCGATACGTTTTTATCGCTCTGTGGTGGCTACACAACAGCTGGTCTAACCTCAGGCTCCTTTTTGGACAGGTAGCAGAAGGTTGAGGGCATTGTTATCAGGTTTTAGTCTGCATGAACGAAAGAAGTATGTCTGGCCCTTACTTCTTTCTTCATCATCCCCTCTACTGGGAAGCAGCATCCTGGTCTCTGCATAGCTGACCTCAAACCTCTGCAGGTAAACCATGCTTCCTTGTGTTCCGAGTATTGAGTCAATACTATCGCGTCCCCCATACCCTGACGAGGTGGTATTGGGAACGCCCTAACCCAGAGTTCCTTCTGGAACTCCAGGTCAACTGCCTAGGACGGGTCACACTTTTTTCCTTCACACACAGGCTTAAGGGATTTTGACGAAGGAAAAATCTATTTCTGGGGAGAGACCTGTGGCGCCCGGTGAAAAGAGTCCTTCTTATATATCTTTTCTGATAAAACCTTCCAATTATACCAGAGAAAGAAAAAAGCATGGAATGCTGAGGTTACTACCCTCGCGCGAGCACCTTTTGGGTGTCGTGTATAAAGCAAAGGCGCGTGAAAACCACTATTCACAGGTTGTCTTCCATTTAGTTAATTCCTTCGTCAAAGGGATGGGCCGATACAAAGGTCCTAGCCAACCACCACCGCCACGACGCGAGCGCCATCTGAACAACATCCTTCTGTAAAGGTCATGACGGCTTGGAAAGGAAAGGGTGGGATCGTGTAAAATAAAGGGGAAGGGTTTCACCGGGCGCCACAGGTCTCTCCCCAGAAATAGATTTTTCCTTCGTCAAAATCACAAGTCGTGCTAAACGGAGTTGGGTTCTGAGCGGATGCATTGTAGTAGTACCGAGTGAGGTTGAACGGCTCTCCTCTATTGGGGTTCTCTGTCGTGGATTAATCTAAATAGTGCGGGACCTCTGGATTATACGCCCAATTTTATACCGACACCATTAGGTGAGCGAGCTAGTTAACCTAGCACTCCTTTACATTTTTTCTCTGGTATATTTAGCAGTAAATTACCTAAGAATAAGTGCTTAAATGGAGCTTATTCACTGGGCGGCACAGGTTCGAGCCCAGAAATAGATTTTTCCTACGTCAAAATCCCTTTTCTGGGTCGATCTGTGGCGCCGGGTGAAAATGTACCAGAGAATGCCTTCCAAGCCCAACAATAACAACTAATTTAATGAGGGGAGAGAAACAACACCATGTAAAGAAAATCATAAATAATTAAGGTAAACAAACATGATAACAGGGAAGCCTCCGAGTATCAGAGGAAACATGCTACAAAACTGACATGGCTAAGAATATCCCAACCCTATAACAACGGTAATCAATAATAGTTACAAACATAACCTAATATGTAATAAACTTAGGGCTAACGAACCACCAAGGAAGCGGCGTCGTGGTGCGAGTGGCGGGTAGGAGGGAGAAGAAAAGAGATGGATGAAAGGAAGAACAAAAGATCACTGGGGAGAGATAAGGCTCCCAGCTGCAACTGTTGGGTATTTAAGAGCCTGTAAGTTCATTAGATAGTGGCGTTTGAAGACCATAGGAGATTCCCAACCCGTGAACTTTATAAGGTCATCAAAGTCCATCTTCTGGGGGAAATGATCCCGGATTGGCTTGTTAAATGAAGTATAGGATCTATAGCCTAATACCACGTATGGGAATGGTACCTCCTTGTTCTCTGATAAACAAGGGGCCAGACGATCGGGTAGCAGTCGTGGCTAAAAAGGCCCTGAGAGTGGTGACCGGACATAGAGAAGTATCTTGGAGAAGAGGAATAACTTTCCAAGGGGACCACCTATTTTGGGGGTTAACGGCCGAATCATATTGGCGAATTGTCGAGTCCCTTTTGTCTGATTCGATGAAGAAATCGTTTTCCGGTTCAATGTTCGCGTCTCTACGAGCTGCCAACTTCCTGTAGTCCACAAAGTTAGGGTTTTGGCCATCCTTGAGTAATCTGACACAGTGATTTTGGAATACTCGGGTCAGTTTGAGGAACGGGATCCGGATGGGACGGAGTTTCCACTCGAGGAGGAGAGGAAACCAACTGTTCTTGGGCAGTGAGGTGGTACTAAAGCCACTGCGCCCCGGAAGGAGCGCAGTCGGTGTAAAAGTTTTTAGAAGATTCACTGGGAGAGATAGGAAAATCTTCCTCTAATGGTTCCAATCCCGGGGTAATGCGTCCATGGCATGAGCCCGAGGGTCCAGGATTGGGGTCACATAACAAGGAAGTTTGTGATTGATCTGAGATGTGAATAGATCTACCCGGATGCCTGGAACGAGCCTGAGTATCCACCGGAATGAAATTCAGACTCCAGGAGACTCGTCCTGGATAGTGAGCCCGTTCTCACATCCTGGCCTCCCGCTAGGTGAGGTGCTGACAGGAACCAGTTCTTTTCTGTTGCCCAGGCGAAGAAAGTGACCAGGATCTGATTCAGGTTGGGTGACTTGGATCCTCCCCTGTTTCCGTAGTGTACCTCGTCTGTGCTGTCTGACACTACTCTGATGTGGGTCGACCTCGGAGGAGTCTCTCTCTTCAGGGTCAAGAACACTGCCATGGCTTCGAGAACATTGATATGGGACTGTTTCATGGCTAGTGACCAAGAACCTGAAACATCTGATATTCGGAGAAATCCCCCCATCCACTTAGAGACACGGCTGAATGGAATGTCACTTGTGGAGGTGGGAATTGTAGAGGAACCGCTTTGGAGAGGTTCTTCGGTTCGGACCATGGGCGTAGTCTCATTTTCCAGACAGAGGGGATCTTCGAGACCTTGTCTTCTTATAGGTACTGTAGCTCTCTTTCTCCAAAATCGATTGATGTCTTGAGTTTGGCTTTTATTAGGAGATCTGTTACTGAAGTGAATTGGAAAAGGCCGAGGATACTTTCTAGGCTCTTTGGACACCTGTTTGTGCTTGAGAAATTCTTGATCTTGGAACCTATTCCTCTTACTTTTGGAAGGGAGAGACAACGTGTGCTTCGAAAGGTCCCACTGAATGGCTAACCATTCTAAGTGGCCTGATGGTCGCAGGCGAGACTTATGGAGATTGACCCGAAATCACAGGTTGTCGAGCAATCGAAGTAATTCCTTCGTAGCTCTGTTGCCTTCTATGGCCGGCCGGGCCCAAATGAGCCAACCGGCCAGATAAGCAATGATCTGTATCTCTTGGTTCCTGAGTTGTTCTAACACTGCCTCTCCCAGTTTCGTGAATATCCTGGGATCAATGTTGAGGCCGAAGGGCATGTCTTGAACACAAAGGCTTTCCTGCTTAGGTGGAAACCCAGATAAGAAGAGAAGTTTCGAGCTATAGGCGCAAGCTAATAGCGGTCGGTAAGATCGACAGAGGTGGCGACGGTCCCACGGGGAAGTAAGGTCCGTACCTGAGAGATAGTCGTTTGATTGCTTTTTCTTGAGTAACCCTGTGGTGTACTCTTTCAGGACGGGAGTGGATTTCTGGGAGAAGGTCACTGGCGGAGGAGGAGGACCTTGAGGCCATTTTCATCTCAAACCGTTAGAGACTATGCTATGATCCCACAGACCGAGTCCAATGGTCACGAAAGTGGTAAAGTCTTCCCTCTACCGGGACCACCGCGTTGTGAGGGAGTGAATCTAGGTCCTTCCCTTCTCCGAGCCCCCTTTTTCCTAGGTCCGCCTTGATGGCGGGACTGTCTTCTACTCCTGTAGCTTCCTCTCTGGTGTCCATGAAAGGAGCCTGAGGGTTCGGATCTAGGGTTGTATGCAGGCAAAACATCCCAACGGAGTTGGGCTGTGTACCTGGGGAATCAGTGAGGTAGACCACCTGATGATGGGGAGTCAGATACAAAAGCGTCGAACCAGAGGAAGGCTGTGATGACGAGTGGGAAACCGACTATCGATTCCTGTCGATAGAGGTCTCAGACAGAACGTACTTCCCACAACTGACCCGATCAGACCAACAAACGTGTAGGTCGAACTGGAAGGGCAGAGCCTGGAATTATCGTACCCCCCAGGCTGACAACATCCTGGTCCAGACAGATCGGGCCTGCCCTTTAGGAAATAATACCGTTACCTTCGGTACCTTGTCTAAGCTAACCAAGGCAATCTCTTTCAATCGAACGAATCCGTTGAATGGGAATTCTAGTACCTGGGAGTAAAATCTAGGTCCCCCAGAGGGAGGACGTCTATGCCCTCTAGATTTATGGTACCACCTATATCCGAGTTCCTGAACGGCACTGACTCACCACCATACCTTAGAGCTGCGTCATAGCCCCTTGGTTTTCCCTAGAATGTGTTGCTTTTAGCCGTCACAGTTTATGCAGGGTAACATGAACATCAGGATCCTTTAATGGTCCTAGGTCGGTGACGTAGGTAATTGCAAAGCTGAAGGCTCAAAACTCATCCCCACCTACCTGCCCGTCCATGGGGTCGTTGTCCAACCTTAGAGAGGACACTCCGAGGAGATAGGGACCTCTAGATGGAGCATTCCTTCCCAACCTCGATACCCAAGGGCGGAGAGCCTCTCTTGCAGGCCAGAGAGAATCATCATCATCCTGATGGGAACCATGCAGGCGAACCTTCTGTAACACAAAGGGGACATAAGTCTGGATGTTCCTTGAACTTTGGTTAGCGATCCTATTCACAGGCTGGGATCAGCTGTATAACTCTTAAAAAGCAATTTTAAAGACAAGTCATTTAATGTATTATCTTCTGGGGTATAGTGCGACACTTGTATTCATGAAATGTGACACTGTTGGCGCATTCGCCACTGGGTGGAAATTTATTTCTATATGAACACTATGTTGTATGGATATTTATCCATATCTAGACATAGTTAGAATTGACTATGCATAAATATAGGCATAATTAATGTATTTCTATTTGAACACTATGTTGTATGGATATTTAGCCATATTTAGACATAGTTAGGATTGAATATGCATAAATATAGGCATAATTAATTTAATTCTATTTGAACACGATGTTGTATGGCTATTTATACATAGTTAGAATTAAATACATGCATAAATATAGGCATAGTTACGTTCATAAATAATTTTTTTTTTTTTTTTTTTTTTTGTTAAATCCTTCCCTTTACAGGTAAAACAAAAGATTGGCCACCCGTGGTCTGAGTGATCTCCGACTGTACCGGAGCTCCGGTAACCATCCCCGGTACAAACAAAGGTCCGTCATAGTGACAACGTGAACCAGAGGAAATCTAATATTAACCTCAATGCTGATCGCCTGTACGATATCCGGTTAAGCCGGAGATTCGATGAAAAGGATCGTAATGACGATATTGTGATTATTCATGAAAAAGGGTTCATACCCTGATTCTGATCGTCTGATTGATCTCTGTTTGTACCGGAGAACCAGTGACAAAGGTCCGGCATCGTGAAAACGTGATCCTCATCGGTACGATAACATTCTCTAAAACTGAATGTCTGTGTTATCTCCAGTGAAGCCGGAGATTCGATGAAAAAGGGACCGTAATAATGAAACTGTGAAATCCTCATCGGTATCACATTGTTAACTCCGGTTCTGGACGTCTGCTTGATCTCTGTTTGTATGGGAGATCCGGTAGCAAAGGCCAGTCCCCGCGAGATCGTGACCGTCACCGGTACGATAACATTAACCTCAATGAATGTTTGAGTTATCTCCAGCGAAGCCGGAGATTCGATGAAAAAAGGGGCCGGAAAGGTGTAATAGAGATCAAACATGACAAAGGTTCGTGTGCGAAAGGCCTCAGCCGGAGTCTGAGTGCCGGATTTCACCGTTGCACTCCAAATATCTGACTACTTCTCACCCAATGAGTATCCATTATAGCGGCGTATAACTCAAGGCGGAGCTAAGCATAACTCAAGGCGGAGCTAAGGGTGTCGGTATAAATCGAACCCAATTAATGACTCATACACCAACGTTCCTACTAATAGTGTTAGCTATATTAACAGTAACCACATCAATAAAACGTGTATAACATTAAACGTACTATCATCAACTCTGATAATAAGAGGAGGCCTGAATAACTCGTGAACGTATAAAAACGGAGAACGGGAAAATCACCTCCCTTACTCGAGCTAATAAACGAGCACCCTATGCTCTCACTCTCAAGGTTACATAATAAAAGCTAACATCACACAATAATATAAGGAAAGTAAAAAACTGATTGCTTTTATTTTATTTTTATTTTTTCCTTTATCTTTTTCATTTTTAGTCATTGTAATAACCAAGAACGAAGAATAACGACAACGTAACCAATAAATAAGGATATAGTCTAAATCGAGCCTTCCTGGGGCGAGTACAAACTAACAGACTAAATCGCAAACGTTTAAATCGCTATTCGCCCAAAACCATTGTTGGCACTATAATATCCAAATGTTTGTATATTTGTAATTTACCTAATGTCTGTTAATGACATAAGGATAAATAACTTAAAGCAATCTGCCGACCTGCGAGGGTCGGGGAAGCAGTGACATGCCCTTAAAATAAGTATAAACACCAGCCTTAGCTAAAGGCAAGGCAAATATAAGTGTTAAGTGTATGGGCGACCTCCGGTGAAGCCGGAGCGTAATGAGATGCCCTGAATAATTCAATTGTGGCTAATAATTCAATTGTGAAGATATAAAAGCCAAGCCGCAGCTAAAGGCTAAGGCTTAGATCATGGCAAAGCGTATTTACAAACTCCGGTGAGGCCTGAGGGAGAAGAAAGGTCCTGAATAATTATTGTGAATAAAAACACAATTGTAATAACAATGGCTATTGTGGATATGGCCGTGGCCTGAGACCGCAGTAAGGGCCACCGGAGGGTCGTATCTAAACAATATGAAGCCCGTCCCATGCAGTAAACAATATATAAATATAACAATAGAACGAAAGTCATTGAGAATCCCTCAAGCCGGAGTAGAACTCAAGGCGGAGTGGAAAACGTTCATAAACTACTCCCGAGCCGTAACGGGGAGAGGACGAAACACGGACCAAAATAACGCTAACAATTGAAAAGTCACGAAAAATAAATAACTCGTAAGTTATCATCCACCCCGAGGGGGAGAGGTGAGGGAGGGAGAACCCGTTGAAAAGATATATAAGAAGGACTCTTTTTCACCCGGCGCCACAGATCGACCCAGAAATGTAGACCACACGTTTCCTTGCGGAGCAAGGAACTTGTGAGGTGCAGGGACTCCTTTTCTCGAGTGCGACTCACTCGGATTCTGAGTCTCCGGGTAAGCCAAAGCCAGTATGGCTGGGGACTTTCCATCCTTCCTAAGGGGTTAGTCACCCTATGTAAATAGCGTGGTTTGTATTTCGGTTACGGAACAAATGACAAATTCGGAGATAATTTGTATTTTTCCTAACCATACAAACCTTAGCTATTTACACATATTTGCCCGCCAGCCCTGTCCCCCAAGTCAAGTCCTACCTCTAAGTGAACTGAGACGTTTCACCGGTGTGTGAGGGAGGGAGGGGTAGCAAGCTACCCCTCCCCCTACCCCTGCTAACTAGCGCAGGGTAGGAAACCCTCGTTAAAATCTAATGGCTCGTCATTTCAGCTACGCCGAAAGTAATACCCAATATAAATAGCTAAGGTTTGTATGGTTAGGAAAAATACAAATTATCTCCGAATTTGTCATTTTTGGGTGAGATAGCCATGTCGTCCTGATGGAAGGTTCCTTTAGTAGCTTCCTAAGGGTATATATGACTACAGTGGATATTCCCAGAGAATTAAACTAAAGGTTTCCAGAATTCTAACTTATGGTGTGAGTACCTTTAAGGTTGTCCTTTAGGATATCGCATGATAACAGGGGACGTATTCTTGACACGCCACATAGCTATCTGCACCCCACTTAGCGTTTACGCTTCGAGGGGGAATTAGTGGCAAGATATGGTAGGAGCCGTTACAAAGTTCTCCTCCTCCGTTACTGTTATGGGCACTCAGATGACGTCATACGGGTCGGCCATCTTGCTGACGTCATCACCGCCCGCCAACTCCATTCCCTTTAGCGTTAAGACCAGCCCCCATGATACAGTAAGATCGGGAGGGGGCCTGCCAAGCCCTTATAGAGAAAAAAGGGCGGGTCCATCAGTACGACATGGCTATCTCACCCAAAAATAGATTTTTCGCTTCGCTCAAAATTCGTTTTTTAGGCTCAGGCCATGTCGTCCTGATGGTAGTGTACCAGAGCATTAATGTATCATAGATTTTTCCCCTCAGTAGTGCCTTGGACTTCTAGACAATATTCCTTTGGTCTTATGACCTAAGAGACCTATGACATTACCGGTATATGTCATTTCAGCTGAGCATGTGCTATGTTACTGCTTCCTGCCCCCCTGCAGGGTGGTAAGTCTCGAAGTTGCATGGTAAATGGAACCCACCCAGCATCAAGAAGAACCTGCCGGTCCCAGAGCGAGGTAATAGATAGAGTATGTATCACGTGTTGGAACAAGCTACACCAGGCTAGATGGGTTTGTTTAAGCGTAGGAACGATAGAATTCTATTGTTCAAGTAGCTTATACAGGGTAGAGGGATAATAATACTCTCAAACAGATTTTATGATAATGGAAGGGCGAAATAAGACGCACGAAAACAATAAATCCATTTATTAACAATAAATGAGAATTAGCGTACATAAAATATAATGTAAAGCTGTAATTAAAGATGCAAATAAGTCACATAGACTTGGAACATAGGCAGAAAAGATCGTGGTACCTGAAAGGGAAACTTGCCACCACACACGTCGATTCCATAGGAATTGTAATGCCTTTCTGAAAATGTCTTTATATACACTTCATGTTGTAAACACGTGGCACAAGTGTTTAGTCTATGTAACATCACCTCAGTATATTAGAACAGTCCGTAGTGTCACCATGGTAACACAAATTTCACTATGTTGCGCACTAGTGTTAACTGAGTCACCCTTAGAGTTAGAGTCCCATATAACTCACTGTTCTTCGCAGCACTAAGTTGCAGGTTTTAGCACACTACCTGCAGCTACCACAAAGTGTTTCACTTCTTGCACCTGCTTCGCATAGTGTTTAAAGAACACTCTGGATGACTTCCATCCAGTAAAAGAGCGAAGACTCTCAAAATCCATTGATTGGAAGAAATTCAAGGAAGAGGCGACTTTCCTGGGATCGTGACCTGCGGGTGTACTGTCAGGATCCGCTCTGCGAATGAAGTACAGTAGGTGATCTTCGCCCTTAGTTTGTTCAAGTGACAAGTCGGAACCGGATGTTTCTCCTTTAAAGAGCTGTCCTCCACCGAAGTCTGAAGTTCTTCAAAGATAGACCTTTAGACTCTCCACTGGACACAGGGAGATATCTTCCTTCAGAGGGCAGATTCTCCAGGTACGCCATCTCTTAGTGGGTAGCTCGTTCTTGGCGAGAAACGTTGGGACAGGAAAGAGGGTGAGTTCGCCTGTTTCTGCGAACTGAATCTGGCCTTCTTCCCTTGATAATGCCACAATTTCACCGACTCTAGCCCCCGAGGCTAGAGCAAACAAGAAAATCATTTTCTGAGTCAAATCTTTCAGAGGGCAAGTCTCTTTCCTGAGGCTAAATGTAGCACCTTGTCGAGAGACCAGGAGATAGGTCTCCGAGGGGCTGCAGGTCTGAGTCTAGTGCATGCCTTCGGTAACTTGTTGAAGATTTTGCTGGACAGGTCTATTTGGAAGGCGTATAGTAAGGGTCTTATCAGGGCCGATTTGCACGTGGAAATTGTGTTAGCCGCTAAGCCTTGTCCATGAAGGTGAGTGAAGAAGGACAAGCAGAAATCCATCGATATTTCTGTAGGATTTCTCGCCTTGACAAAGGCCACCCATTTCTTCCAAGATGACTCATATTGCCTTCTGGTAGGTTTTGTTTTATATTCCTTTAAGAAGTCTAAGCTTTCTTTCGAGATCCCAAACCTCTTCTTGACGGCTAGGGAGAGAAAATCTTGAGATGAAGGTCTCGGGTTTTCTGTGATGAAGCGAAGACAGTCGACTTCTGAACTTGGGACAGAACTGGGTCCGGCAGGGGAATTAGCTTCAGTTGTAATTTCAGGATCAATGGGAACCAGTTGCTCCCGGGGCCACTTGGGAGCCACTAGGGCCGCTATTCCGTGAAAGGATTTCAGCTTGGTGAGGACCTTTAGCAGAAGGTTGGGTGGAGGGAACAGGTAAATCTTGGTCCATCTGTTCCAGTCCAGGCACATGGCGTCCACCGCTTCCGCTCGATGGTCCTCGTATGGGGATACGTAGTGAGGAAGTTTCTTGTTGTCGCTCGTTGCGAAGAGGTCGATCTGCAGTTCCGGGACTTGGTGAGAGATGAAGGAGAATGAGTCTGCGTCTAGGGACCATTCTGACTCTATCGGAGCTATTCTGGATAGAGCATCCGCCATCACGTTGTGGAATCCTTGAAGGTGAGCTGCTGAGAGGTGCCATCTTTTCTTCTCCGCCAGACGGAAGATGGGCAACAACACTTGGTTGAGTTGGGGCGATCTTGAGCCCTGACGATTCAGACATCTAACCACTACGTCGCTGTCCAAAGTCAGTCATATGTGGACTGAGGGATGTGGGGACAGCCTCTTCAATGTGAGAAAGACTGCCATGGCCTCCAAGATGTTGATGTGAAACGTCTTGAAAAGAGGAGACCACGTTCCTTGAACTTGACGTTGATGGGAGTGACCTCCCCATCCTTCTAGCGATGCATCCGTATGGATGACGACCGAGGGTGGAGGTAGTTGCAGAGGTACCGATCTCCTGAACTTCTTGGCCTCCGACCATGGTTTGAGGAGTGATCGTAGCCGAGACGGTAGTGGTCTCTTGAGATCTCTTCGAGCATTTGATACGTATCTTCTCCAGACTCCCGATGCATCTTTTAGCAGTGCTCTTAGCACTGGGTCTGTCACTGAAGTGAACTGGAGGGAGCCGAGCACCTGTTCCTGTTGTCGTCTTAAAATCCGTTTGGATTTGAGAAGTCTCTTGACAGACCTTGCTATTTCCTTCCTCTTCTTTACCGGAATGGAAAGACGGTGTGACTGGAGGTCCCAATGTATGCCTAGCCATTGGAACTTCTGAGCTGGAGATAGTCGAGACTTTTTGGTGTTTATCTTGAAACCTAAATGTTCCAGGAATTGGATCACCTTCTCGGAAGCTTGCAGGCATTCCTCTTCTGATGCTGCCCACACCAGCCAATCGTCCAGGTAAGCCATCACCTGGACGCCTTGTAGGCGTAGTTGTTGAACAATTGTCTCTGCAATCTTCGTGAAGACCCTTGTGGCTATGTTTAGCCCGAAGGGCATGGCTCTGAAAACGTACTGTCTTCTTTGAAGCCTGAATCCTAGGTAGGAGGTGGTCTGGAGATTCATTGGAATGTTTCAGTAGGTGTCCACCATGTCTAAGGAGACTGTGTATGCCTTTCAGGGCAATAGGGCTCGTATGTGCTGAAGGGTCAGCATCTTGAACTTGTTGTTCTCGATGAACTTGTTGAGAGGGGACAAGTCCAGAATGACACTGAGTTTGTCGGAGTCTTTCCTGGGAACACAGAACAGTCTTCCTTGGAACCTGATGGACTTTGCCCTCTTGATCACCTTTTTGTTCAAGAGTTCTTGGACGTATTCTTCCAGGACGGGGGTGGAGTGTTGGAAGAATCGGGGGAAAGCTGGTGGTGATGTCCTCCAGCTCCAGCCTAGTCCATTGTTGATGATGCTGTGAGCCCAGGGATCAAAGGTCCAACGATCCATGAAGAGACGGAGTCTTCCTCCCACCGGAAGCATCTCATTGCTTCTGGTTTCCGGAGTGCTTGCCTCCTCGACCGCTTGCTTCCCTGCCTCCTCTCCCTCTGGAGGGACATCTAGAGGAGTCTCTTCCGGAGCCTCTACCTTTGGCACGAAAGGCAGTAGTCTGCCTCTCGTAGGCAGGCGTGAAGACTGGTGACCGAGTCACCACCGGCTGGGGTACCAGTTGGAAGGTCTGTTGGGGCTGTGCCACCAACTGGGGAGCTGCGGCTGCGGGAAGCTGATGTTTTGCCTGACGAGGCTGCGGCCTTGGTCTCTTGGACTTCTTCGGTTGGGGACCTTCATCCGGAGAAGACTTCCTCTTTGACGACATGCCCCACTTTTGGAGAAGGTTCCTGTTCTCTGTGGCGGCCTTGTCAACGATCTCCTTGACCAAGTCATTGGGGAAGAGATCCTTTCCCCAAATGTTGGAGGAAATCAGCTTCCTCGGTTCGTGTTTGACCGTGGCCGATGCAAACACGAACTTCCTGCAGGCCCTCTGTGCTCTGACGAAGCTATAGAAGTCGGTTGCCAAATGGGTCTTGGCTAGGACCATGAATACACCTGGGGTCCTCTGTTCCCCAGCCATTGTCTCCATGATCACCTGGAGGGAGAGAGAGGCGGCCAGCCTCTCCTTTGTATCCTGTTCCCGACGAAGGAGATATTCTGACAATTTGGGGAGGTTCTCACTGAACTGACGTCCAGCGATGTCGGCCTCTAACTTTCCAATGGAGAAAGTTAACTGAATGTCCTTCCAGTTCTTGTCGTCGGGGGGAAAGGCGAGGGAGAGGGGCCTACAGCAGGTTTCCCTTCCTCCACCGCCTTTAGTACTGCCAGGAGGGACTTCTCCGCGAAGGGGAAGACCATAGTATTGGGGGCAAGAAAGGACGGGTGTTTCTTGCTAAGGGCTGGCACCTTAGAGTTGGTGTAGCCCTTGTCCTTCAGGCAGCCTGCCAGTAAGGATTGAGCCTTCGCATGGTCAAACACGATGACCTCCTTCGGCTCTGTTTCCTCCTTGGAAATGGGTTCAGACTTGAGTCGTACAAAGCAGTCCGGGTAAGACTCGAAAATAGGCCAGAATTCCACCTCTTCAAGGGGGACGGCGCCTAGCTTGTCCGAGGTTACAATCCTACCTCTGGTGATGGGCATGTACTCGGCATGCTTCCACGGGTTGGTCACAGAGCAGGTAGGAAGATCCTTGACATTAAGCCTCCTCTGAGGCTCGCGTTGCTTTGTCAAGCGAAGGATTTCCTTCTTGAAATCCTCGTCCCTCTTCCGGAACCTCTCCTCGAGGATCGCTATCATGGCTTGGAAGGAGTCCATGGAGTCGTCCAGTTTCGTGGACATGGGAGTGGACGACGTAGAGGGGATTGGTTCCGAGACCACTACCGACGATACAGAGGGCGTAGCGACATCCTCTTCTTCGGAGTCGGGAGGCGCCGTAGGCTCCTCTGCGTGACCCTCAGCCATAAGGGTCCTCTCGGTGGTGTCTGACACCTCCGACATCCTGTCGTCATCTAGATGGATGTCCTGAAGTGCGTCCGATACGTCGGGGTCGACCGTCAGCTGGACGCATGGGATTTCGGGTCGAGGGATTACAGCCTCCGCAGATGCCTTAGGGAAGAGCATAGCCCTCATCTTCTCGTTGGGAAGGTAAGGCCCCGTGGGGTTCTTTTGGAAACCACGCACCCACTTGCACAGTTTCTCTCAGGCGATGTCCCTTGACTCCGCAGACTGGGAAGTCTCGAATGCCTCGTTGAGCAGGTCCTTGCACGTATTGCATACCTACGGGTCCCAGTACCTCAGAGATCCCTGGGTGACAGCACAGCTGGCGTGCGTCCGGCACGCCTGATGGCCGTAGAAATCCCGGCGCTGAACGCTGCAGAAGGCGCTCTCACACCGGATGTACTCCTCCTGTAAAGAAAGGAAAGGTACACGAGTATGCGGAAGTCTATCATGTTAGATTTAGAGTAATTTTAGATTAATCTTAATGTAATATTAATTATAATATAAGATTCCTTTCCAAGTGTAAGCTTAGGATAGGTAAGCTGGAAATGAAATAGGAAAGACACATACTTGTGAATCCCGCCCAGCCAATTGCCGCAACCCTTCTCTATTACTAATTCAAGGGCTCCTATCAAGGTAGGCCCGAAGGAGGAAACTAGCCCATGGGGTTAGAGCAGTGTAAGCAGCACTTCCTCCAAGAAATCAGTAGTGGGAAAAGGGGGAGAGTCGATGATCAATCAGCGCAAAGAAAAGGGGAGGTTACTGTAGACATTTTTTTTACAGACCATAATTTGTATTATTCTCTAATATCCTTTATTCCAAGGTTTGGTAAGTCAATGGTTCAGTGTAATAATGGTTGATTAAGCTTTTTTAGAACGGTTAATTTGTAGCAGTCTTGTGGTTTCATGAAATTTTGACTTATGCATATCAAAAAGTGTACTGTGCTACATTTAACTTTACTTACTCTAATATTAGTATGCTAGCAGCCAATCCAGGTGGAACAAATTCACTTACTGAGTAGATATCATAACTTCCAAACTTGTATAAAGATTATTAAATTGTTAAACTTTACAGGATCATGGGAAGTATGCGAAGGGTGGTGGTGACTGGGCTGGGTCTTGTCACCCCCCTTGGAGTTGGAGCCCCTCATAACTGGATGCAATTAACTGCAGGGAAAGTAGCAACTACAGCACTTACAGATCCTCGTTATGCACCGGTTAGAGCATTTACTTTACTTTTATTTTGATAAGGACTGAAGTCAGCATGCATTAAAGCACTCTGGAACAATGTCAAAAACCTTGTAGAGCAATTAAATGGGCTGTTAGGTAGAAACCTTACAGAGCAAATAAACAGTTTGTTAGGTGTCAATTTTTTTTATGTTTCTTTGCATTTTTTATTTATAGTACATATTCTGTACTGTATACAGTAAACCATTCCTAAATATTTAATGTACTGTACTACTACTCCTTTTCCTATGAAGTCCCAACTATGGTATGGCTTTTGAAGCAAAGTCAACACAGTAGAATAAATGTTTTTGTCAGTGCCTGTTCATCCCCCATATCATTCATTATTTTAACCTTTTATATACCATCAGTTCCATATTTCTTTCCATGAAGCTGTCTACCAGTTAAAATAAAAACGAAATTGGAACAATAATGAAAATTGCAAAGTCATGTTACAGTATTTGCTTATTTATTTTCTGAAAATATTACACCAGAGTTATCTGTGTTTGTTAAAAGTTAATTGTTCCAACACGAATACTTACCTCGAACTACTTTCTTAGGAGTTACCTGTAATCTCCTCTCTACCGACCAGAGTTTTGTGTAGTATACCCTAAACCCGTTTTCTATGGAGGGCTAACCCGGGAGTGAGAGAACGTGCCCCGAGGGTAGCCTTTGCGCTAGGTCGAGGTCCGCTTGGGTCGTGTGCGCCAGTAAGTTCTCTGGTCGCGACGTGATACCACGTTGCTCTCGTCTCTCTCGACCCTTTGTGTCCGCCTCGTGTGTCCCGCAGGTTTACCGCGTGGTAACTTTGTACTTATCCCTTGTGTTCCTGTGTGTTCACTACCCTTCCTTGTGCTTCCCAAGTGTATCCCTTTGATTCCCTGCGTTCCTGTGTCTTGTGGTTGTGTGCTATGGAGCAAATGTGCCGTTGTCCTGGGCCTAGAGCCGGAAAATCGTGTGGAGCGTTCCTCTCCAAACCTGAAGTGGATCCTCACTCCCTTTGCTCTTCCTGTAGGGGCAAGATGTGCTCTCCTTTGGATACGTGCTTTGAGTGTGTTGGTTGGAGTGAGATTCAGTGGGTGCGATACGGCACGAAGAAAAAGGAGTCGTCGAAACGTTCGCCCAGAAAATCTAGCGTCTTTGCCGCCACCGTCACCCAGTGGACTTTCCGACGGGGATTCTGTCTCGCCTTCCCCTACCCAGAGTAGGGGACGAGGTAAGTCCGTTGCGGGGAAAGAGCCGGGGGTTCTTCCCCAGGAGTCTAGTGTGTGTGAAGTGGGAGTTGCGGGGCCTTCTCGGGCTAGTGGGGAGCCTGGTAGTGCTGTGTCGGGGGGTTCTGGAGACTCGGCCCTTGTGCTTGGGGGGCACGTTTCCTCCGACGACCCCTTATGGTGTAGTAATGTTGTTCCTGTTTCTTCGCCCCCTTCGTGGGCCTGTGTTTCAGGCTCTTCGGCAGGCGGCGACACCCAGGGTAAGTTAGACTCCACGGTAAGTGATTCCTTCGGGTGGAAGCTCCCTAAAACGCCAGGTAGGTCCCCTATGCGGATGGAAGAGGGCCTGGATACCTGGTTCCCTAGTGTTGGGCGCCAACCCTCGTTCCCAGCTCCTCTGACGACGGTCCCGGAAACCTTCCTGCAACCCTCTACCTCGGGTACGCAACGAGTCGCGAAGCCCTCCACGGCCCCCGCTTCTGCCCACCGTGCGGGTGGTACAGTGTCGTCGGGCTCTTCGGATGGTGGGGCTTCATTCTCTTCAGAAGAAGAAGCCAGGAGGAGACATCGGCGCCGGAGGGAGCAGTCCAGGAGCAGGCGTTCCCGCTCAAGATCCCGTTCGAGGTTCAGCAGGAGACGGTCCCGCTCTCCACGGAGGAAACACAGGAGGAGTAGGTCCCCCGATGGTGATTGGGTATTTGTTCCCCGTAAGTCAGAGTTACAGTGTTCCCCAGACCGGCAATCCAGGGATTTCTCACCACGGAGACCATCCTCCAGACGTAGATATGACCCTCGCAGGGAGAAATGCGAGAAGGCCTCTTCAGGCAGGCGTAAGGCCGCGAAGCTTCCGGTTCACCCCGCCCAGCGGGGGGAACCGTGCTTCCTTACGGGCAGCCTGGCCGAATCAGCCCAGCTGGTGCGGCCCTCGGACTTTAAGGAACGGTTCCCGCCGTCGGGTCAGCCCACGGGATCCGCGTCCCCCCGAAGCCAATGATCGGACGGTTCTGACCTCCGTACCCGGTACGGAGGTTTCCGCTGGGTAAGACCAGTACCTCCGCAGGGGAGTGCCTGTTGTGCCAGAACCAAGGCGCCCGGTGGGAGTGCCCGGTGACCCGGCTCCTCGGGATCAGGTCGAGGGTTCTGCTGACGGTAGGGAAAGTTCCCCGACCGATTACTCGGCCTATCGAAAAGTTATAAGCCTGATCCAAAGGCATCACAGAATTGAAGAGCCAGTTGCTACCGATGAGGACTACTGGAGGTCCAGCCTTACCTGTTTGATGCAAGCACCTGTCCAACAAAAATCCTCCCTGGCCCTTCCTGTGGCCCGAGATCTCGTCCTGGGCCGAGCGCACGTCGATAGAGTTGTAGCAGGCAATGCCGAAGCTCCCAAAACGCAGAGCTCTTTGAAGTTGCTCCAAGGGCTCAAAACACAGAGCAGGGTTTATGTGCCAGAGGGACAACGACCGGGAGCCTGCAAAGTGGAACCTGCTCTCGACATTCTGGGACAGGGTGCCTCGGAGGACAGAGCCTCTTCAGCCCCGATTTGTTTTTCACAATCGGAGGCTGCGATGATGGAGGAGATGTCTAAAGACCTAGTTCACGTCTCCTCTTGGTTGGACTGGTGGGCTTCCACACTAGTAGGTGTGCAAGCAACATATGACCTGACGGACCCAGAACAGCAAAGCCTCCTGAGGGAGCTTATCATCTCCGGGGGCAAGACCCTTAAGTTCCTCACCTACCAGTCCCTCGCCCTGTCAGCGAATTGGGTTCTTCGCAAAAGGGACACCATCCTGGCGAAGCTTTCCCGGAAGGTCCCAGACAGAGAGGCGAGGGCCATGAGGAGCCTTTCTGTGTGGGGTGACTCCTTGTTCCCCTTGAAGGAGTTAGAGGAGATCATGGAGAAGGTGGCTAAGAGAAAAGAAGTGAACGCTCCCAGGCCTCCACCGGTAAGGAGGCCCCCCTACAAGAGGTCAGCCTCAGACGGTTCCTCGGCTTCTCAGGCCCCGCCTAGCCTGACGAGGAGAGAAGCCCCTTCTTCCTCGTGGGCCTCAGCGCCTCAGCCCCCCCGTAGAGGAGCCCCAGCAGCGTCGGCCTCGTTTAGGACAGGTTATTCTGCCTCCAGGAGAGGCCGTTCAGGCCGCTCCTCCAGGAGGAGGTAGAGTGGGAGGCCCCCTACTCCTGCCCAAGCCTCAGGTTGGGGGATGCCTCAGACTACATTGGCAAGCATGGAAGGCTCACGGAGCAGAGCCCTGGACAGTGTCTGTACTGAAGGAGGGTTACAGGTCACCGTTCTTAGCAGAACCTCCCCCTCTAATTCCGGCCAGCCTGTCGGAGTGGTTGGTACCCAAGGACCCGTTGAAGAGGGCTGCCCTTCAAGAAGAGGTGTCCACGATGTTGGAAAAGGGCGCCATGGAGGAGATCCTGCACCCAGGACCAGGTTTCTACAGCCGTCTGTTCCTGGTAAAAAAGGCGACGGGGGGGTGGAGACCGGTGATAGATCTGTCGGCTCTCAACAAGTTTGTACGAAAGACAGAGTTCAAAATGGACACTCCGAAGTCGGTCCTGCTGTCCTTGAGGGAGAAAGACTACATGATGACCATAGACCTCAAGGACGCTTACTTCCAAATTCCAGTCCATCCCTCAAGTCGGAAGTTTCTCCGGGTGAAATGGGGTACCCAGATCCTGCAATTCAAGACCCTGTGCTTCGGATTGTCGACAGCTCCCCAGTATTCACGAGAGTCTTCACGACAGTCTCGGTGCGGGCTCACGAGCGAGGCATTCGCCTCATCCGGTACCTGGACGACTGGTTGCTTCTTTCCTCCTCGAAGGACGTTTTGAAGGAGCAAGATATAAAGCTTCTCCAGTTTTGCAAGGGTCTGGGTATCATGATCAACCCAGAAAAATCGAACCTATCTCCCTCCACCAGAATGACCTATTTGGGGATGAAACTGGATTCCCTACTAGTGAAAGCTTTCCCGTCGGAGGAGAGGATAAGCAATCTGATGAAGATCCTTCGTCCGTTCCTATCGGGGCAACCCAGGAGGGCGAAGGACTGGCAAAGACTAATAGGTCATCTGGTGTCGTTGGAAAAACTGGTTCCCCAGGGGAGACTCAGACTCAGAGCCGTCCAATGAAACCTGAAGAACTTCTGGAACCAACTGGACTCGCCCCAGAAATTAATCCCAGTCCTACCAAACACAATACCCTCCCTGGAATGGTGGCATTGCCGGTCGAACTCGCTCAAGGGGATGCCCTTCGCGACCGACCCTCCCAAGTTACTTCTATTCACAGACGCCTCCAACCAGGGATGGGGAGCCCATCTCCTCAACGGGACGGCCAGAGGAACCTGGATGGACGGGGAGAAGGACCTACACATCAATGTCCTAGAGTTGAAGGCAGTCCAGAAAGCTTGCCTGCACTTCGTCGATCTACTAAGGGGAAACACTGTGGCGTTGATGTGTGACAACGCCACAGTGGTAGCGTACATAAAGAAGCAAGGAGGCTTGAAATCAAGGGAGTTGTGCGATCTCGCCCTAGAGATCCTAGATTGGGCAGAAGCGAACCAGGTTGTGTTATTGGCAAGGTTCATCCCGGGAAAAAGAACGTTCTAGCCGACGGTCTCAGCAGGATGGGTCAGATAGTAGGGACAGAATGATCCCTCCTTCCAGAAGTAGCCAAGCTCATCATTCAACGTTGGGGTTCCCCGGTGATGGACCTCTTTGCAACCAAGCTGAACGCGCAACTTCCCGTGTATTGTTCTCCTGTCCCAGACCCAAGGGCAGCCTTGGAGGATGCCTTTCAGCACAAGTGGGACAACCTAGACGTGTACGCTTTTCCCCCCTTCACGTTGATCAGGCAAGTACTCAACAGGGTAAGGGCTGCCCGAAACTTAAGGATGACTTTGGTAGCGCCCTGGTGGCCGGAGAGAGAGTGGTTCGCAGACCTAAAAGACCTGGCGAGCCATCCTCCGTGGCCACTCCCCGACAGGTCAGATCTTCTACAACAGCCGCACTTTCTCAGGTTCCACGACAACCCACAGTCTCTACGCCTTCACGCCTGGAGACTATCGAGCGACTCCTGAAGAAGGAAGGATATTCAGCAGGAACAGCTAAGAGGATGTCGCGATACCTGAGAAGGTCGTCGGCAGCGGTCTACCAAGCGAAGTGGGCCTCTTTCACGAAGTGGTGCGCTTCGAAGCGCATAAAGCCCCTCAAAGCCTCGGTCCCAGACATAGCAGACTTTCTAATATATCTCAGGGACGAGATAGGGATGTCAATCCCAGCTATAAAAGGAGTACGAGCAGCCTTGGGTCAAGTCTTCCTTCTGATGGGCATCGACCTGGGTTCCTCTAGACACATCTCTATGCTTGTCAGGAGTTTTGAACAGTCCTGCCCCCCGCAAGCGGTTAGGGTGCCTCAGTGGGACTTAGCTAGGGTCCTGAAGATGTTAAGTAGCCCCCCCTTCGAACCAGTGAAGGATATTGTAGACAGGGATCTCACTCTCAAGACAGTCTTTTTGTTGGCCTTGGCTTCTGCGAAAAGGGTAGGGGAGATCCATGGGCTGTCTTATGACGTCTCTCATTTGAAGGGGTGGAAAGAGATATCTTTCAAGTTCGTTCCTTCGTTTGTGGCGAAAACCCAGAACCCAGCAGTCTGGGATCCAAAATTCAAAGGTTTCTCTCTGCCAGCTATTCCTAGGACTGGGAATCCTGAGGATTTGAGGTTATGCCCTGAAAGGACTGCACATCTCCGGCCAGGCGTCAAGAGCCTTTTCGTCTCCACAGGTGTTACTAAGAAACAGGTATCGAAGAATACCATTTCCTTCTGGTTGAGACAAGTTATTGCCAGGGCCTACAAGGAGGAGGGACTGGCCTTGCCAGGCACTCCCAAGCCCCATGACATCAGAGGTCTGAGCACTTCCTTAGCCTTTGAGAAAAACATGGCAGTGGGTCAGATCCTTCGTGCGGGCACCTGGTCGAACCAGTCAACCTTTACTGCCCATTACCTCAAGGACTACTCAAGAAGGTCCTTAGACGGGTTCTCCATTGGAACAGTCATCTCCGCGCTCCAAGTGATTTAACGGTAAAGCCCCAGGCTCAATCGTGGATAGCAAAACCAGGAGACACAGGTTCGTTCCCTTTCACCCTAATCCCCGTTTCCTATCCCTATCGGAGATAACCACTTGTAACCATTGAAGAACACGTCTCTGCAACTGCATTACTGGAATCAGCATCAGAAGAATTTTTTCAAAGGGTGAGTACTTAGACACTAACGTGAGCTCTTTGTGTAGTTACCCTATCGTCCGTTTTCCCAGTGTGTTTTTGTTTTAAAACCTAATTCATATCTAGGCCTCTTGGCATCCGCTTGCTGGGTCTGAAGGTCAGGAAGGCACTCCCACCTCCTAAAGTGTAAGTCTCCTAAGAAAGTAGTTCGAGGTAAGTATTCGTGTTGGAACAAATCAAAAATTTTAAGTAATTTTTATTTTTCCTAACATACTTACCAAGAACTACTTTCGGGTAATGGCCCTCCCTACCTTCCCCGAGTGCCTCTCTGCCCTTGCAAGGACTTTTTGCAACATCCGAGGAACTTACTGGCGCACACGACCCAAGCGGACCTTGACCTAGCGCAAAGGCTACCCTCGGGGCACGTTCTCTCACTCCCGGGTTAGCCCTCCATAGAAAACGGGTTTAGGGTATACTACACAAAACTCTGGTCGGTAGAGAGGAGATTACAGGTAACTCCTAAGAAAGTAGTTCTTGGTAAGTATGTTAGGAAAAATAAAAATTACTTAAAATTTTTGTTTTTTGTAGCCTTTATGAATACAGCGGTTCTCAATTTCTTAGCATATAACTCAGGAAATTTACTTTTTATTTGTTATTAGTTGAAACAACAAATGTTTTTATAAAAAGGTATCTCGCCATTCTGTTATATTTCAAGATATTTCTGTAGAATTTCAAAGTGTAACTTATGAAAGGTCAGTAATCTTAGAGATTTTAAAGCTTTTCATGACTGTATTAGATTTATTTTGCATAATTCTTCCCTTGTATTTTGGTACTGTAATCCAGAAAGAAAAAAGATTAGCAGTTATTTACCTGTTACTGTTCTGTTTATTATTCATTGATAATTTAAAAGTCAAGCTGTAGCTTCAGCTGGAAAACTAGAATGCTGCAAGCCCAAGGGCCCCATTAGGAAAAGCAATGCAGTTCAGGAAATAAAGGTAGAAGTAAAAAATAAGTATAAAAGAAATACAAAAACGTAAAACAACTCGAGATGAATAGCGATATTAAACAGATAAGTAACAAATAAACTATGAAATGAGACATGTCAACCTGCTCAGCAAAAAAAACCTTTATTTGTTACAGATGCCCTGTCGCATAGCAGCCAGTGTACCAAAGGGAAATGGAGAAGGTGAGCTGAATATCTCCTCCCACTTCAGTGCTAGTGATTTACGCACAATAACCCCTGCAATTGCCTATGCCTTGTTAGCAGCTGAGGAGGCAGTTTCAAATGCTCAGTGGAAGCCAGAAGACTCAAAGGAGCAAGAGCAAACAGGTGTGGCCATTGGTATGGGAATGGTTGATTTGGATGATGTAACTTCTACTGGTAAAGCACTCGAACAAAGATATAGTAAAGTCAGTCCATATTTTGTTCCAAGAATATTGACAAATATGGCAGCCGGACAAGTAAGCATGAAATATTCCTTTCAGGGTCCCAATCATAGTGTGTCAACTGCATGTGCTACTGGGGCACATGCAATAGGTGATGCTTTTAGGTTTATTAAATATGGCGATGCAGATGTTATGGTGTGCGGGGGAACAGAAGCTAGTATCACACCTCTTGGCATTGCTGGATTCTGTCGATTGAGAGCCATGGCTACAAAATATAACGACTGTCCAGAAAAGGGCTCGAGACCCTTTGATGCCGAGCGTTGCGGCTTTGTAATGGGTGAAGGAGCTGGAATGTTAGTTTTAGAAGAATTTGAACATGCAGTAAAGAGGGGAGCTAATATATATGGTGAAATATTAGGATATGGTTTAACTGGTGATGCCTTTCATTACACAGCACCTCGAGAAGATGGAAAGGGAGCAATACGAGCAATGAAGAGGGCCATGGAAGAAGCACAAATTAGTTATAATGAAGTACAATATGTTAATGCACACGCCACTTCAACACCTCTGGGGGATGCTATTGAGGTAGATGCAATAAAGACCGTATTTGGAAGTCACGCGGAAGACCTTCATGTATCATCCACAAAAGGTGCTACTGGTCATCTGCTTGGTGCTGCAGGAGCTGTTGAAGCAATTTTTACTATCCTCGCTTGTCACTCTGGTTATATTCCTCCAACTGCCAACTTAGAGAATCCAGAACCTAACCATGATATTGATTTTGTACCTAAGGAAGCAAAAGCCTGGCTTCAGATGGCAGATAGAAGGATTGCTTTGTCAAATTCCTTTGGATTTGGAGGAACAAATGCATCTTTATGCATAGCATCTTGTGATTAGGCAGTACTGTATTTAGATGAGCATTGACTAGTCATTTAACATGAATACATTTTGAAGTCATACCCGACATTGGTGTTGAGTAATTTCAGTGAGAACAATGTAATTTTTGAGCATTGTTGTGATATAACACTTTTGTTACTTAGCTTAATGATGCTGAATTATATATTAAAAGTTGAGTTACCTTTGTTGATGTGTTGTGTGAAATCTAAAAGGGTTTATGTTAGCTCTGTAGAATTTTACAGCAGTAAAATATTTCAGTTAGATGTTGTATATATTACTGTTAATGCTTTCTTTTTATTGAAGTGTGTTATTACTGTAGTTAATTTTGTATAATGTTGAAAGAAAATAAATTATTTTAATGATATTGGTTCTCATGAATATTTATTTCTCCTCAGATGAGATTGTTACTGTTTCCTGCTGATTATTTCATTGTACAACAGACTTTTGAGGAAATGTAGTCTCCATAGGCTGGAAAATAGATAAGGTCTCAAAAGTTAAGATAGTTTTGGTTTATGAAGATTATGGGAATGAAGAGAAAAATTAGTAGGTATGGAAGGAGCTGAATAAAAGGTCACTAGGAAGACTCGGAAAATTCTGGAAGAAGCACGTAGATGAGGACAAGACCAGAGGAAAACTCAGTCTTGTAGTACACAGAACAGAATACAGGCTGGAGAGAAGTCATTTCACATTAATCAATTAAAGAGAAAATTTGACAGAGTTGCTAAGAATAATGATGATTCAATAAAAAGTGAAGGTTTTTCAAGCAGCACAGTACGTTACTGTCATATGTTATCATTATATAGTTATATCTTAAAAAAATTGTTCCATAAGGGATGTTTCTCTCTCTGGTTAATTGTAGACGATACAAAGATTCTTTGCAGTATCCCATAGGCCCCAGCTCAAACTGCTTCCCTCATTTCACTAATCAAC
The DNA here is from genome assembly GCF_036898095.1 of Palaemon carinicauda. NCBI lineage: Eukaryota > Metazoa > Arthropoda > Malacostraca > Decapoda > Palaemonidae > Palaemon > Palaemon carinicauda. Next base: position 41,326,395 of record NC_090754.1, on the reverse strand, counting down.
TGTTTGTTTTTGTCTCTTCTTGCTTAGATTCCTAATTTTTCAACTTTATCTTGTTTTGTGTTATCTTTTTATTAAGAGCTAATCCTTTGTACGAGAATTATGAAAAGTCGAGGGATATGACAAAGTGGTCTCTCAGAACTAAAGCACTGAACTTTATAATGATTATGTTTAATTTTAATGGATTTGCATTTTTTTATGGTGAAATCAACTAATAGCTGTACCAAAGATTATTATCATCATTATTATTTTTATTATTATTATAGTTACAGAATTTTCTTACGACAAGACTGCCCATTCATATTTTCAGACTCACTGGGCTTACTTAAAGAAACTGCCTCTAACCAGGAGGTAAATGATAAAGTAACGGGAAAGTACTGTAAAGAAAAAGGACAGCAATAGGAAATTACAGGATAGCAATTTGCAGAAAGTGATGCATTTTGAAAGGAACCACTCTGGACTCTCCATACATTTCAACGCCTGATGTACGTGACTTTAAGAACTGATTCTGCTTACAGTATTACTAATGAAAGAGGACATTTGCTAGATCTTTCTCTGTGCAATTTAAGATTTATGTCTTGTACCTATACTATGTTAATTTTATGGGAAAAGTACATAAAGAAGTAACATTGCTTTCCACAGTTGTCTAAACACTGTCAATTCTCAAGAAATATTTTGAAAGTTATGAAAAGATATATTAATGAGAATTGGTGTTTGTGGATTTTATCATAATTCCTGTTAACAAGTCTTTTATATTGAGAACTTTCTCAAAGTAATAGTAATCACGGAAAAACTAATGCCATCTGAAATATAGCTCCAGGAAGGCAGTAGGAAGATATAATACAAGTGAAATTACAGAAAGAAGAGGGGAGTCTGGTTGGAAATACTGTAGATAGGACAATTGTGGGATGTAGACCTTAATGTTGATTAAGAAAATTGTAGGAAAATTACAGCAAGGAATACCAAGACCAGATACTGTATGTATTCAGGCATTAAATGTAGAAAATAGAAAACTTAAAGAAACTTATTTTCTGTCATAATACGAGAATCGGACAGAAAAATAAAAAATGATTGCGATTATGAAGAGTAAATTCTGCAGTGATATTTAAAGGATCAGTTATTCTAATATATAGTATAGTATGCTGTACTGCCTTTATTTAGTAATTCAACTTGGATGAATATTATAATCAATTATTGTACGGTGTAACTATGGTTTTACATTGTTTTCAAAACAATACAAGGATCTTAAAATATCAAATTAGTAAGAGGTTCATTGTCATACTTTCCTCAAAAGTAAATTTTATCTTACCAATGGAAAGAAATATGAAGCTTAGCACAGTACAGTACTCTACAAGCCTGACTTTAGTTTATTAACTTTACCTAAACTACCAGACAAACAATTATTGTTGTTGTGGTATATTGGAAGCGTCCCTGTCTCGTGCTCGCTGGACTGGGGTTCAAGTCCTGCTCGAACTTGATAGTTTCTTTAGTGTCGGCAACCTAACCATCCTTGTGAATTAAGAATGGGGGGTTGGGGAGAGCCTGAAGGTCTACCTCCTGAGTCATTAGCAGCCATTACCTGGCCCTAACTTGGGTGGAGAGGGGACTTGGCCGCTGATCATATGAATACTGTACTGTATATGGTCAGTCTCTAGCGTATTGTCCTGCTAACAGGCAATGTCACTGTCCCTTGCTTCTGCCATTCAAAAGCAGCCTGTAGTTCTTTAAACTGTTCATATGTTGATGACAGAATGTTCCTCCGTAATAACAAACATAGAAGATACAGTTATAAGCAACTGCTGCAGTATGTAAGAGCTAAAATATTTATCTTCAAAACTAATCCTCAGAAGTCAGCTGCATTGCTAATTAGAAGAAAAAGATGTTATGAAAAATAAAGTGTGCTTGAAAATTGAATGATTGAAACAGGAGAGAAGTATAAATAAAATTAACTTTGGGAATGGTACTTGGAAAAAGACCATAGACTTGGCTTAAGAAAAAGAGAGGCAAAAATAGTAGATATGGTGCAAGAACTTAGGAAGTATAGAGATGTTAGCAGAATAGGGAGCATTGGCAGTTAGAATGAAGATATATGAAACAGTGATGGTACCAATATTCTTTGTAAATATAGAGACATGGGGTGTAATAAGACAAAAATAATTGAAAGAGGTAAAGAAATTTTTAACAAGTTACAACTACGCCATATTGGGGATTACCGGAAGAGAAAGGCAGATGGCCAGTAGAGAATAACCTCGAGTATAAAACTTGATGCTTTATCATAACATTTATTGATAAACGCTTAGTTAAAAGAGGTCATTAGTGGCAAATCAAAGATGGAAACCATATGCAGAATGTTGGAGAAAGTTCTTTTTTAGAAGTATGACATTAGATTTGAAGTAGAAAATTAGATTAAAAGAAAAATAGAAGAAAAGAAGGAAAAAGTGACAATGTTGAGATTTGTAAGGGTTTATATAAGTGAACTTAACACTAAAGAAACTAGCAGTGTAATGCACACAAGGTTGAACATGATAGATTTAAAAGAAAGTTATAGAAACAGAAATGAAATTGAGTTTTGCAGTGAGGCAGATGATACAACAAAGGGTTTGTTTAGCTGTATAGAATTAGGAAAATTTAGATGTAAAGTAGTAGAGAATAAACCATAAAAGAAAATAAGAAATTTAATTCATTTAGATATAGAAATTAAAATAATCAAGTTACGGATAAACTATGAAACAAGATTTATGTCAACCTGCTCAACAAAAATCCTTTGCAACCAGTTTGAACTTTTGAAATCACATCAATTCGACAACCTAGAGGGGCACTCAGTGGAGCGCAGACCTCCGCCATGCCAGCTTATTTCACGACCTTTTGCTAGACCTTGACCTTTGACCTAGGACCTTCAAAACCGAATCCCTTCCACGTCTCAACATAACAATTAATCCCTGAAAATTTCACTATTTAATGAGTAAAATTGTGGCCAGGAAGTTGTTCACACACAAATAACCTTTAGCTCAACCTTGACCTTGACCTTGACCTTGACCTTTGCCCTAAAGCTTTCATAATTGAATTACTTCCCCGTGACAACATAACAATTAATCCCTGAAAGTTTCAATATTCTATGAGTAAAATTATGGCCAGGAAGTTGTTCACAAACAAACGACCTTTTGCTTGACCTTGACATTTGACCTAGGACTTTCAAAATTAAATCACTTCCACGTCTTCACATAAAAAATAATCCCTGAAAGTTTCACTGTTCTATGAGTAAAATTGTGGCCAGGAAGTTCACACATACACGACCTTTTGCTCGACCTTGCCCTTGACTTTTGACCTAGGATTTTCAAAATTGAATCCCTTAAACGTCTCAACAAAACAAATAAACCCTGAGAGTTTCACTAATCTATGAGTAAAATTGTTGGCCACGAAGTTGTTCTCACACACACACAAACAAACAAACAAACAGACAAAGAACGATGAAAACTAACCTCCTCTTCAACTTCGATGTCAAAAAAGAACATAAAATATAGTACTGTGTAGTATTGAGCCGTATGAAATGAAAGAAAAGAGACAATTAACTGTGTACCTAATACTACGTGATGGATGGAAGGCCTATAATCTTGGTAGATTGTAAATGCAAAGGATTGCCAGAATAATGAGCTAATTGAATAAAAGGGCCAGATATTAATATCCAGATCATGGAT
>NC_090754.1:41295203-41307703 GCF_036898095.1 Palaemon carinicauda | reverse complement strand
AAAGGGAAGGGGGGAAGGGAGGAGTAGCTGGCACAAGAAATCTCGAGAACAATTATTCAAAACAACAATGAGATAAGATAAAAAGGAAGGGGAAAATATTCAAGCTACCGGTCGTTTCTCAGCGTATATATAAGGCAACGAGGAGTTTTTCCACATCAGTTCTAGTGTACAGTCGATACCGAAAAGGTCGATTTTTTCCTCTCATCTTTATCCGATTTTCCTGCACCTGGATCTACAATGATGGCGAAAAGTTTCTTGGTGAGTAAAATCAAGTTTTTCTTGAACTTGTATTTTTTATGAATTTTAATTAGTTAGGTTTACTGATATGGCTAGAATTTGAGTACAAATTGATTAGCTCTTCGTGATTTACACTTGAAGTAATTAACAATGGTCACTGACATTTATTGTTATCCTTGCGAGATTTAAGGGGATGAATGTTATTGTTTTTGGGACATTGTCAGCATCTCCTCTCGTTCAAGTATTTCACAACACTTCACCTATCACACCTTTTACTTAACTTCATCTCAATGATAAACACATGATCTTCGGTCTTCATCATCATCATCTCCTACGCCTATTGACGCAAAGGGCCTCGATTAGATTTTGCCAGTCGTCTCTATCTTGAGCTTTTAAACCAATAGTTCTCCATTCATCATCTCCGACTTCCTTCTTCATAGTCCTCAGCCATGTAGGCCTAAGTCTTCCAACGTCTCTTGTACCTTGTGGAGCCCAATTGAATGTTTGGTTAACGAATATTTCTTGTAGGGTGCGAAGAGCATACCAAAACCATCTCCATCTACCCCTCATCATGATCTCATTCATTATTCTTTCACTGCCCATCAAAATATCATTTTGAAACTAATCTTGCCTCTAAGGGTTTTGTTTCGTATCCGACACCTCTTATCTTCCTTAATATGGGAATATACGGTCTTCTTAAAAGTTCTATCTCTAAATTTCTCCGCTTCTTCATTGGGATTATAAGCTTCATGCCATCGTTGACAAAATCAAGTCGTAAGCAATTTCCATAATTCATGGCACCTTCTCACATCTCCAAATAGCATCACTGTTGTGATGTTCCTCAGAGAAGTTTTCCTTCCACGTAACATCTGACAGGCCACAGCCTCTCACAAGGACAATGAAATTAGGCGATCTATGATTATTTCTCTTTCATAATTTTTATCCTTTCACCTCTCCTGTTACCTGCAGGATTCTAGCAAAGAATTGCTAAAATTTGTCTATTTCAATCGATAAAAATTAATTGAAGGAAATTAATAAAAAAAAAACTAATCAAGTTAAAATAAAATTTGTCCCAAAGCCGCTCTTTTGTGTTGGCCGATGTGGTAACATCCCTGACTGGTGAACGCCAGACTGGGGTTCGAGTTCCACTCAAACACGTTAGTTTCTTTGGTCGCTGCAACCTTACCATCCTTGTGAGCTAAGGATGGGGGTTTGGGGGAGCCTAAGGTCTATCTGCTAAGTCATCAGCAGCCATTGCCTTGCCCTCCTTGGTCCTAGCTTGGGTGGAGAGGGGGCTTGGGCACTGATCATATGTATATATAATCATTCTCTAGGGCATTATTCTGCTTGATAGGGCAATGTCACCGTGCCTCTGGCATTCATGAGCAGCCTTTAAACCTTTAAACCCAGACACACATTACATGTTGCACGATTTTAATGATTGATGATTTGGATGAAGAAATAATCCTATACCAGCATTATGTTAACTTCCAAACAGGACTCGGAACCAGAGACTAAAAAAAATCGAGACTTCTGATCTCTCTTGAGGATGATCCAGTAATTGCTTAACATTGAGTGTCTTATATGACGGCTGGCGATTGAAACGCTCTAGTATTGAGTACAATGGATTTAGGCTACTTCTAGCGAGTTGGTCAGTTCAATGGTGGCGTCTCTTTTGCATATCAGTTTTAACTAGTCTCCAACTCGGGTCATTTATCGATTTGTGTAAAAGTGTCTGACTATATATATATATATATATATATATATATATATATATATATATATATATATATATATATCCCGTCACGCTCAGGGGGGAGGGGGAAGAAAGTAGTCATCCTCTGGTGAGAGGGGGTACCCCGAGAGGTACACTCTGAAACCACAATCTCCTACAAATTGCCAAACTAGCGCGTTGTAATTAGGAAAGGAAGCGGGATGGGAAGGGTTGAATATGTGTATGCGTGTGTATGCAGACGTCATTTTTGACGGCTCATGTACACTAGTTTACTTATATTGTTTAATGCCAATTTTCCTATTATTCCTCTTCTTCTTCTTTCTATTTCTCACACCAATAATAACGAAAATAACAATAATGACAGTAATAATCCTCGTATATTTCCAGATCGCTACGGCCGCAGCCCTTGTGTGCCTCATCAGGACCTCAGAGGGGGCAGCCCTCCCCGTCGCCTCTCCCTCCCCGAGGGCCGATCCAGAGGCCAAAGCCGAGCCCTTCATCGGGGGCTTAGGCCTCATGGGAGGTCTCGGCCTCGGATACCCTTACCTCAGCGGGTGAGTAGGAGCTAATTCGATGAATTAGTTATTCAATTAGCATGAAAATGTAATTTGAATTATTATTATTATTATTATTATTATTATTATTATTATTATTATTACTAGCTAAGCTACAACCATAGTTTGAAAAGCAAGATGCTATGAGCCCAAGGGCTCCAGCAGGGAAAATAGCCCAGTGAGGAAAGGAAACAAGGAAATAAATAAACGATATGAGAAATAATTAACAATTTAAAAAAATATTTCAAAAACAGTAACAACATCAAAATAGATAATTCATATATATAAACTATAAAGTTATATGCAATAGCAAAATTGAGAGAGAGAGAGAGAGAGAGAGAGAGAGAGAGAGAGAGAGAGAGAGAGAGAGAGAGAGAGAGAGAGAGCTATCGTGTGATTTGATTGATTAAAACTCTATTGAACTGTATTTTGCTCATATTGATAATTATGTATTTTCCTATAAAGAAAATAAAGCAACAATAATTAACATTTCCATTAAATTTTTTTAATAGGTATACAGGTGGGAAAATTTTTCTTTCAAATAATGATATTAATAATAATAATTATAATAATAATGATAATAAAAAATAATAACTTTAATAATAATAATAATAATAATAATAATAATAATAATAATAATAATGATAATAATCATAATAATAATAAAAAAATAATGCTAATAATAATAATAATAATAATAATAATAATAATAATAATAATAATAATAATAAATTCTCTACTTTGCCCTTACAATATCGTAAATTCCGTCCCCTTTTTTTCAGGTCCTACGGCTATGGATCCTATGGTATGGGAGGTCTAGGCCTCGGTATGGGCGGCATGTACGGTCTAGGTGGTCTTGGAATGGGAGGCTTCGGTCTGGGAGGTCTTGGTCTTGGTCTCGGTGGTCTGGGCATGTACGGCGGACTAGGTCTTGGCGGGCTTGGTATGGGACTTGGCTGGTAATCTTGCCGGAGGAAATATCAGGTAAGAGAAATGAATTTTCTACAAAAAAGAAAAAAAAAGAAAGAAAAAAAGGAGTCCATAATTTAGATATACCCTAAATATATTTTAATTGTCCATTACTTCTTTTGTGGGGTAATTATTTCCGCATTTCCTTTTTTCACTGGGCTACTTTTCCTTGTTGGAACCCTTGGCCTCATAGTATCCTGCTTTTTTCAACTAGGGTTGTAGCTTGGTTAATAATAATTATAACAACAACAAAAACAATAATAATGATAATAATAATAATAATAATAATAATAATAATAATTCTTTGGTTAGTAGTTCATACAACCATAAAATAATTAATCTCTTAACCGTTGTTGAATGCAATTGCTTAGACTGTAATCTTTATCTTATCCATATCATAAATCAGATTAAGATGGTCACTAAGTAAAAATAACCTCTAATGAACTCTTTTATGTGACTCCAGGTAACAATCACAAGACGAGGCTTCGCGATCCACTTCAGAAACCGGAAAAAAGCATCATCATCTTTTCATCCAAGAAATGAAATGCCAGTGGTCCTTCTTCATCCAAATTTCCAAGAATTTCATCTTTTCGATTTTGTTCAGTGTCGTAAAATATTTTATGGAATCATCAAAGTTATCAAAAAGTGAAGGATAATGTCATATAATATCTTCGTCTCTTCGGTAATTTTGTATATAGTCTTCGGTTCTTTCTAGCTCTTTAAAAAAATATTCTACTTTTTTGGTTTACATCTAGAGTTAGAAACGAAAAAAAAATAATTCTAGCTTAACAATGAGTTAAGCTTGTTATAATGAATTCATTGAATCACTTTTGTAAACTAGAATGTGCCATTTCTTCAAATCCACACTGGCTGCAAGTCTCACCGTAATGCAATCATTGCTCGCCATATCTCATCCATCAAAACAATATCTCTGATCATCATACTCATCGCCATAATCTAAATCTTTGTCATCAGCCATCTTTCTACATTGCTTAGCTCGTGAACTTTGCTCAGATATTTTGTAGATGTCCTTTTATAAAATTCTGGGCCACATCATCTCAGTCTTCTTTGAATTACCACCAGGACGAGAACAGCCATTTCCATTAGGTTATTCTTTGGATAATTCAAAGATTTATAATCTTAAAAAATCCCAAGTCGTCCTCCAATTTCTTAACGAGTGCGAGTTAGCGGAAGATGGAGTAGCTCATCTTCCAAGAAGTTTTCAGAAACAGGTGTCAAAATTTCATGTAGTGTAATTTAGACCTAAAATGAAAACACAAGGTTTTGGGGGTCCTCTGTCACAGTAAGTACATTCACTTACTGATCGAGCCATTGTTACTTATCTGTACCATATTGGGAATGAAATGTAAAGAGTATGCAAAGGTGCTGGTGACTTAATTGAAAAAAATAAACGATTTAATGTTAACAATTGTTTCATTACATTTTCCACTATAGGTATGGTGAATATAAGGAGAATAAAAACTCCATCTTCACTAAAAAGAACCATGGCATTAAACTCACAGAATGGGAGGTATAAAGACTCCTAGGTAAAGATAATAATTATGCTTTTATTGCACTTCATTGTTGTTGTGGTGGTGGCCAATGGGGTAGCGTCCCTGACTGGTGAACGGCAGACTGTGGTTCGAGTCCCGCTCAACCTTATTAGTTCCTTTGGTCACTGCAACCTCACCATCCTTGTGAGCTAAGGTTGGGAGTTTGGGGGAGCCTACAGGTATATCTGCTGAGTCATCAGCAGCCATTGCCTGGCCCTCCTTGGTCCTAGCTTGGGTGGAGAGGGGGCTAGGGCGCTGATCATATGTGTATATGATCAGTCTCTAGGGCATTGTCCTGCCCGATAGGGCAATGTCACAGTCCCTTGCCCTTGCCATTCATGAGTGGCCTTTAAACCTTTAAAACGAATGGAGTAAATAGATACCGAGGGTTTTTCATCAGTCGTTAACGCATGGATTCGGGAATTGGAAACTGGGAATATATAGCCTTGGGCGTAATGACATAAAATTTTCTTTAAAACCAAGATACTCAAAGATACCAATTATGTATTTTTATACACTAAAAACATGTCGCATCACAATCCCGAGATAAAAGATGAATTAAAACTGTTACAGACTGAAGTAGAGATACTTCAGGAATATGAGGTTCTTTTGATCTAACTCCTATTATTATTATCATCACTATTGTTCAAAATAAATTATCTGAAGTATGTATTAAAGGTATAATGGTAAAAAATGAGGAGACAGGAGAACCATACAATACGATATACATGAAAGAAAATCAGCAGGATCATGGTGAGTGATGGAAAAAAACAAGTCTCAGTTTTTCTGGAGCTCAGACCCATACCTGTTACACCTCTTGATATATGCTAACGTTTGTACAGGTATTTTGGAGTAAAAATAACGGATAAGAGATGCAAACCACACAACAGATGTAACAAGAAGGGAGAGTGCGTTGTAACTAGAGTAGCATCATCTGCAGGCAGTCCTGCCTTATCTATAAGATTACAATCATGTAGCTATAAAAGATTAAAACCAGAAGCCTATGACAATTGAGTTATGAGATTTATAAATGGGAGCTAAATGGGTTTCCAAGTCTAGATTAACTGAAACTAGATGGAACAATTCTAAGGTAGAAAGCATTGTAAAGGTTGCGTAGGGAGTATGAATGTTGTTGTTAAAGATATTTCGATTTTACTATAATAATAATAATAATAATAATAATAATAAAATAATAATAAAATAATAATAATACAAAAACAACAACAACAACAATAATAATAATAATAATAATAATAATAATAATAATAATTAATAAATTATAATGAATAAATAACGAATAATAAATAATAATAATAACAATAATAATAATAATGATAATAATAATAATAAATTATAATAATAAATAATAATAATAATGATGATGATAACATTATTATTATTATTATTATTATTATTATTATTATTATTATTATTATTATTATTATTATTACAAACCGAGCTAAAACCCTAACTGGAAAAGCAGAATGCTATCAGTCAAAAGACCCCTTCCGGGAAAGACACAGTACGAAAAAAAAAAGTAGAAAAGTAAAGGAAACATTATAAAATAGAAATATCAACAGACATAACATTGAGATAGAAATCAATGTTATATAAATAAGTAACAGAAATTGTAAAGATAGTTTCATGTCAACACTGTCATCTGCTGGCCCGAGTGGTGATGAAAATGGCCAAACCCCAGACATGAATAAAGACATATCTGAGGCCTTTATCCTGCAGTGGACTAGAAACGGCTGCATTTGTTGTTGTTATGTAGAAATAATATAGTAAAAATAAATTTTGTATCATGGAGTAGGCTAACGAGTATACCGGTAAATATACATTGCCTTCCTCTGGGGCCTTGGGTAATTACATCGCAAATCTGGTGTTACAAACTCAGCCTTACTATCTGTATATACTGATGTGTATATATATATATACACACATATATATATATATATATATATATATATATATATATACATATACATATATATATATATATATATATATATATATATATATATATATATATATATATTTATATATGTATACATACATACATACATACATACATACATACATACAAATATGTATATATATATATATATATATATATATATATATATATATATATATATATATATATATATATATATATATATATGTATACATACATACATACATACAAATATGTATATATATATAAATATATATATATATATATATATATATATATATATATATATATATATGTATATATATATATATATATCTTTCCAGTCACGCTCAGCAGCATTACCAGTCTGATAACTGCTCGGTTTCTCCCCGTCCCTCGGGTATGGGGAAAGGGGAGTAGTCATACCTTGTTAGTGGGTGTACCCTGAGAGGTACACTCTGAAACTGTGTTGTTGTTAGGAAAGGGGTGTGGGGGGGGGGGGGGGTAGAAGGGTTGAATCTACGTGTGTGCGTGCATATAAATCTAAATAGTCAGCCGTCATGTTTGACAGGTCATGTACACTAGTTACCCAATAAAGGGCGAGGTCTCTGATTTCTTGTTTCCTAAACTACATACGAGCAATGCAAAGGCTTTTTTTCTCTTTTACTTTTTAAAATTATTATCATTAGAAATTACTTTCTTATGCATTTAATTCTTTCTAAATTTATTACTTAATGTTCATTTTTCTTTTTTCTATTTTAACAAAAGGTGCTACATACTCTCGCTTAGATCCAACTTGTTCAGTACATGTTTGATGAAACCTGGGACATCATTAAAGTTTCTAATCCTATCCGGATTTTTATTTTCTTTTCTCTTACACAAAAATCACCTAAAAATATCTCGACCATGTTTTACCCTTCTGGTGTTTTAAACTAAAATGGAAAAATAAGGGGGAGCAAAAGAAAAGAAAAATCTAAAACTTTTTTCATCGTCAAACTAATGAAGAAAAGCAACATCGCTGCTAAATATGTGTGAAATTCCTCCCATTTTTATCCCAGCATCTCTCCGTCCCCGCCATCTTCCCGGGCCATCAACCAACCAGCTGACAAGTGCAACACGCAGAGCGCATCCGATATTCAGGCTTCGAAAATCCCGACGACTAACCCAATGACTTGTCGGCCATCCATTATAAATGAGACCATTGACGCTACAACAGCCCGTGAATATCGGACAGTCCGCTCCTCGAATTATTCAGGCTTTCCTGTATCTCAGCGTAGTATGATGATGCTCGACACAGATTTACCACCAAAAAACCATCGATGTTTTTTTCGACATTGACGATCAAATCGAAGTTGACGAGCGAGACTCGGTGAGGGCGATGGACGAGCGTTGAGCGACGGCTATTTGAGTGATTGGAGGCGAGTGATGGTGTGGGTTATCTGGCGCCGTTTTCGGTATTTAAACTGAGGCGATGCTATTTAACGACTAGTAGGTTTATTAACTAGTAGGTTTATTAACTAGTAGGTTTATTGATTAGTAGGTTTACTAACTAGTAGGTTTATTGACTAGTAGGCATATTGACTAGTAGGTTTATTAACTAATAGGTGTATTAACTAGTAGATCTATTAACTAGTAGGTTTATTAACTAGTAGGTTTACTGATTAGTAGGTTTATTAAGTAGTAGATCTATTAACTAGGTTTATTAACTAGTAGGTTTATTAATTAGTAGGTTTATTGGTGGCTTGTTTTTTTAATAGTTATAAGGAGGTGATGCCAAAGTAATAAAAAAAATAGAGTAATAATTAATGACTGGTATGGAACATGTTGATTTGCAATACGTTTCCCCGATTGTATGATTTTAAAGACTACTTTTCTCACCTAATTTAAAATTGCATTTTCATACATGATATTAAAATAAGAATTCATCATTTAGAACTACGACAATATTTCAAAGTTAAATCAAGCTTTCACACTGGATAATTAATCTGGTGTCTTTCTAATGCTTAGAATTAGTTTATCCGAGCTAATTGCATTACAGAGATATGATGATTAATTTCAGTTATGAATGATCCTATAAATAATTGGAAAAACCATTTTCATGGTTATAATATCTATGAAGTACTAATTGCAAATAATAACAAAATGCAAAATTCAAAAATGCAAAATAAGCTGAGCTTGAATAAATTGACATATTGAATACCACTTTTAAAGAGAGAGAGAGAGAGAGAGAGAGAGAGAGAGAGAGAGAGAGAGAGAGAGAGAGAGAGAGAGAGAGAGAGAGAGAGAGAGAGAGAGAGAGTCGATTTTAATCCCTAAGAATACTACTTGGAAGTCGCGTTAAAAATCTTAATTTTCTTATGAAATACAATTGTCTTTAATAAAATCTATATTCTTACTTCCAGATAAACATTCCTTTGAATAAAGTACACTGTTAAAATCTTTTCGTAAAAAACAGTAAAAATCCTGGAATAAATGATGCCAGGCATTTGCTGTTTTAAAAACGGATATACTGACGTAAAGAAGTGATATTACGGCCACTAACCCGTAAAAGATAACAAAATAAGGTAAAAATTACAGTCGCCTGTATTTTACTGAAATACGGATGAGAACAGTGTATTTTCTATGGAGAATTTCCGATTAGAATTACAATTTTTTCTTTAACTGTGTTGATATGGATATGAATTTTTTTTTTAAAATATTATGACAAAATCGTTTTTAAATGTGATTTCTAGAGACAAGGATTCAGGCATTTTCCACTCATCAAATAAAAATTCTTATTCTTTAAACTAATATTCCGTTATTAGCACGACTGAAATTTGACAAAGCTTTCATAAAGCTTAATTTTATATCGTAAAGTTTGGTTTTATATCAAAAGGCTTAATTTTACATAATAAATCTTGATTTTAAACCGTAAAGCTAGATTTTATATCGGAAATCTTGATTTTTACACAATAAAGCTTGATTTTATATCGTAAAGTTTTATGTTAAGTAGTAAAGCTTGATTGATATTGTAAAGTTTGATTTATAATGTAAAGCTTGATTTTATATCACAAACCTTGATTTTATCTTGAAAAGCTTGATTTTATATCGTAAAGTTGATTTTACACAATAAAGCTTGATTTTATATCGTAAAGTTTTATATTAAGTAGTAAAGCTTGATTGATATTGTAAAGTTTAATTTATATTGTAAAGCTTGATTTTATATCACAAACCTTGATTTTATATTGAAAAGCTTGATTTTATATAGTTAAGCTTGATTTTACATCGCAAAGCTTGATTTTATATCGTAAAGCTTGATTTTACACTGTAAGGCTTGATTTTATAACGTAAAGCTTGATTTTAAATCGTAAAGCTTTATTTTATATTTCAAAGCTTTATTTTATACCATAAAGCTTAATTTTACACTGCAAAGCTTGATTTTATAAAGTAAAGCTTGATTTTAAATCGTAAAGCTTTATTTTATATTTCAAAGCTTTATTTTATATCGTAAAGCTTGATTTTACAATATGCAGATTTCATTTATCAGTTTGTCCCTATCTGTGGCATTTGCATCTTCGATTCTTCTCATCAATGAAGGAACATCAATATTCATAAAATTTATTAAATCTATTCGCAGAATTTCAAACACTAATAAGTCAAATGAATAGAATTCCTTGGATTTATTTAATAACTTATACGAATACAATTGATTTGTTCAACATTTTATCGCTAAATTTCACATTGGGTAGCTGCAGATTTTTCTCTTTTACATTCGGGGAAAATTGAAGTCACTCTTAGTCGTCAAATTGATGTCACAAAATCACGAAAAAGGTCTATTAATAGATGTCAACAAGCGTAATCTTGTGACATCACATGAATAATTGGCTAATTCTATAACGTCCCTGACTGGTGAACGCCAGATTGGCTGAATAATTGGCAGATGTGATAATGTCCCTGACTGGTGAACGCAAGACTGGGATTAGAGTCCCGCTAAATCTCTTTAGTTCCTTTGGTTGCTGCAATCTCACCATCCTTGTGAGCTAAGGATACGACGTTTGAGAGAGTCTATAGGTCCATCTGCTGAGTCATCAGCAGATATTGCCTGGCCCTCCTTTGTCCTAGGTTGGGCGGAAAGGGGGCTTGGGCGCTGATCCTATGTATATATGGTAAGTCTTTAGGGCATTGTCCTGCTTGCTCTGCCATTCATGAGCGGCCTTTAAACTTTTAAACAGGGTTGAAAAGTAATGGAGTAAGGGAAGTCACTCTCGTTAAAGACATCGCCAAAGATTTCCGAGATTACAGAATCAGATTAAAATTATTATAAAAAAATAACAAAATTTGACGTGAGTGTAATTACTTTCTTTACGTTTCGATGACGTAAGTAATTTGTAAATCTTCAAAAGTATTGATGGCGTGTGATGACACTTAAGATGCAGATATAATCGTGGAACAATTGAGTGATATCTTTGTTTGGCGAAGAGAATGAAGATAGATGCAACGTAGAAAAAAATAGATTATAAAAGAATAAAATTTAATACAGAACTACAATACAATAGAATAACAGAATTCAACTATATAGAGTAAATATCTCAGGAAGCAATTATGAAAATATTACATCACGAACCGCAATATTGTGTCGTTCTCTACTTCCCTACACACCACACCCCTACCCTCCCTCTTTCTCACCCTCGCTTTCTCTCTCTTTCTATTACATTTCCCTCCTCCTTTCGACACAAGAACAGTAAAAGTAAGTATTCTTCTATGTTATCTTCCTCAACGATCTCTGGGGAGAGGGTCACCGTCGTGAACGGCGAAGGAACACAAACTAAACAAAGCGGTTTCCTGATAGATTTTTTTTAACCTCTAGTCTTTTTTCTTGTTATTTTGACCATCTTCCGTACGCAGGAACTAGAAGGGACAGCCTATCGTTCCAGTGAATGAGCGAGCCTGAAACGGGGCCAATTAGGAATTGAGAATTGGTACGTTATTCGTTTAATAAATTCACGTGTGTAGGATCTGTTTTGGGTGGGAGATGGCATAGGAAATTGGGATTAGTAACTCCATTCTCCATCAAAAATACCATTAGGCCTACTTAATAACTTGCAACAGACCTTAGGAGTACAGTGATTGTCGAGCAATGCATAGATACCGGACATAACAGACGAATGCGAACACACGATTGTCATAAGGAAGTTACACGAATTCACATGAAAGTTACATGAATGTTACATGACAGTTACATGAAGATGACATGATAGTTATATGAAGACGTCATGATA
This sequence comes from Palaemon carinicauda, assembly GCF_036898095.1. Lineage (NCBI taxonomy): Eukaryota > Metazoa > Arthropoda > Malacostraca > Decapoda > Palaemonidae > Palaemon > Palaemon carinicauda. Next base: position 41,295,461 of record NC_090754.1, on the reverse strand, counting down.
GTTACATGGAGGTACCATGATAGTTACATTGAGGTACCATGATAGTTACTTGGATGAGATGATTGTTACATGAAGGTACCATGATAGTTACTTGAATGTACCATGATAGTTACTTGAATGAAATGATAGTTACATGAAGGTACCATGATAATTACGTGAATGTGGCACGAGTTTCATTAAGGTAACATGATAGTACATGAAGGTTACAGGACAGTTATAGGTGTCATGACAGTTTGTCATCCATCACTGTACAAAAAT
>NC_090754.1:41278064-41284703 GCF_036898095.1 Palaemon carinicauda | reverse complement strand
AGAGAGAGAGAGAGAGAGAGAGAGGGGGGGGGTTAAAACGGGAAGAAAAAAGTACTATTGTTGGGTTAAAACGAAGAACAAAGTTTTAACATCGCTTGGGAGACAAAGATTTAAACTTTCCAATCAACGACAACTCCGTTTCTTGTGGAACGGCAGGATTGCAGTGAATATTGCAGAAGATTGCAACATTGTCGAACAAACTCTCTCTCTCTCTCTCTCTCTCTCTCTCTCTCTCTCTCTCTCCTGGACTCTTTTCATGGTACGTTCACATAATCAGTTTCTATTTTCCGGTAAATGTATATTGTTAAAAATAACCCTAATTCTAATCGGAAATTCGCTTTAGAAATGTAATGTTTGCAGCCGTATTTCAGTAAAATACAGCCGACCGTAATTTCACCTTATTTTGTTATATTTTAGGGTTGATGACCGTAATATCATCCCTATACGTCAATATATCCGTTTTAAAACGGTAAATGTCTGGCAACATTTAGTCCAGAATTTTTACCATTTTTACGGCAAAGTTTCAAGTGTATCACTTTAATTCTCTTACAAACATCAGTTTTTATAATACTGTATATGTATACAGATCATTTACACTTTAGTAAAAAAAAAAAATGTGACCAGGGTACTCTTTTTCTTTATCCCTCCCAGTTACGCCATTTTTGTAAATATATGAAAATTACAATTCGAGAATTTTCTGTAAGGTGCGTCCCTCGAGTGCTAAAACTGTGAGTCCTAACCTGAATAATTTAAAGAATAAAATTTAATATGAATAGTCTTCAACTCCCACCGCAGAGACGTCGTCATATCAGAGCTACTCTGGATTATAATATTTCCTCGACGCTTACAGACTTCAGGACCATTATGTATACTGAAGGTTCCAGTTTTCAAATATGCGGCCCCAAGACTATACAAGGCCTCACTAGACATCCCAAAGACAAGATATTAAGGCTTTCAAGAAGAAACTAGAGACTTATTGGTTTACACTGGTTGCATATTGAAGCAAGAATTGAGTTTAGAATATGTACAATAACACATCAAATCAGAACCGAACGTCCAAAATATTTAAGAGAATTGCTACATATTATGCAACCAACAAATCGTGTTGATACGAGAATAGTTACAGATGGTTTCAAATTATTGGAACCAAGATATATACTGTAGGTTCTAGAACTTTCAAATATGCAACCCCTAGACTATGAAACAAGCTCCCACAAGACATCCGAAAGACTGATGATATTATGATTTTCAACAAGAAAATTAAGACTTGCTGGTTTTCTGAGTGCTTTGATAATGTGGATTTGACAATAAACACACAGTATGTGGTGTCAAATGCTAAATACATAAGAATGTATACGATAAACTGAACATGAAGGTGTTGTACAGAGTAGAGTTTCTATGCAGCATAGGACCAGGAAAGCCCTATTTAAAGAAAGGAAGAAGGAATGTCGCCTGGCTAACATGCCTGGCGTAGCTTAGCATCATACTGTCGAACTTTGAACCCAGCAATAAACTTTTTACTTGTCTGGTGGAAAATTGAATTCGCATCTATCCGTTAAGATGATGTTGCAAGAGCCTGAACAGATGTGACTTCAATTTTGCCTATGGGATTATTTCCTTTGGGGAAAATTTTATGTCAAAAAGATAAATATTGTTTTTTTTTTCGCATCTTTCTTCCTCTTGTTATTTTAACGGGTTTCTTAGAGTCTGAGATCTTGGGCTATATTAAGCCATCTGAGTTTCCATTTCCACTGGCATCTATTAAAAAAACAAAAGAATTACTGTAGTAGAGCATGAAAGAAAACCAGTGATATCCAGTAACACACAAACTAGGATTAATTTATTCATGTTAGTTTTTAGAAGAGAGTGAGATGGTAAACTATTAAAGAATTAAAAACTAAGCGCTGTAATTATATTATATTGTCTCAGAATAAGAACGCTATATTTTGATGTCTGTTAATTGGGCATGGCTCTCATAATGAGTATGCTGCATGCAAAATACTTGCCTATTTCTCAAGCTTTTGACCAAGTAAAATACAGACGAGTATGAGGTAAGAAATGCCCTACTTTCAGTACCATTCGATGGTACGGTTCACATCTAATTAGCTGAACATACAGTTGTTACATTCATCTTTTGACTTTCAGCAGTTTTCTTCTTGCCCTTCATGCAAAGACTCTTTGCCTACACTTTTCTAGACTCCCGGGTTCTTGCGGTTATATATTCGTTTAAACAACGAATGATCTCCCATTCTCTCTCCATGTACACACCATCCCGAAGCTAGGATTCATCTTGTCTTAACTTTCAGATCACTGTAGCTTTACTCTAATCTACTTTATAAGCCTTGTCTACTTTATATATAAATAATACTAATCCCAACCATCCCAGCAACCATGCTTCAATCAATAGTACTTCTTCATCTCTCTCTCTCTCTCTCTCTCTCTCTCTCTCTCTCTCTCTCTCTCTCTCTCTCTCTCTCTCTGACATGTTTCTTTTTCCCGATGGTTTTGGTCTCACGTAAAAATGTGTCTCTCACGGGTACACCGGAGGTTGGTTCAAAAGATTAAATTCCTCTGCAGCACGACTTCACAATGTTTTCCCGAGTTCATAAAAAGGATTGTTAGAAAAAAAATCGGAAAATATTTCCTGCTAAACATGGAGGGAAGCAATAGGCGTATCTGAGTGTGAGTGTGTGTGTATATATATATATATATGTATATATATATATACATATATTTATATATATATGTATATATGTGTGTATATATATTTATTATTTTTATAATAATGAGTAAAATTAAGATAATGTTCGATGAAAATGCAGAGACAACAAATAGCGTTATTGAAAAACCTCTAGAGATTGTTAGTGTATATATGTACTTAGGACAGACAGTAAGTGTTTCCCCTAGGACATGAGACCGAAATTAGAAGAAGGATAACCATAGGATGGGGATTATGAAAAGTGATATGCCGCTTTCTCTAAAAGAAATGTATTTAATCAGATTGTCCCACCAGTATTAACTTATGCATCGGAAACTTGGAGCCCTACTAAAATCTTTGAACATAAGCTCGTTACAATTCAAAGAGCTATGAATAGAATAATGATGGGAATAACATACGAAGCAAAAAAGAACATGTGTACGAGAGCAAACTAAAATAAAGGATATTCTAACAACATGTAAAAAAAAGAAATGGACATGGACAGGGCATATGTAATGAGAATAACAGATAATAGATAGACAAGAAGAATAACAGAATGGGTCCCTAGAAATTATAAACGAAGCAGGGGAAGAAGCAGAAGAGGAAGGATTGGCAAGCTAAGAACATTTTCGGGTATAGACTGGCTTAGAAAGTCCATAAACAGACGGGAGTGGAAAGACAAGTCTGAGGACTCTGTCCTGCAGTGGAGTTGCAATGGTTGATGATGGTAATATATATATTTATATATTTGTAGGAAACAATCAATGCCACTTTTCTGAAAACTCAGTAATTGGTTGATCTCAGCTATGAATTTCGTAGCTGGTTGAGCTTTAGTTTTATTTACTTCACGAACATCTTTAATTTTTTTCTATATAATATCATGAAATGCCAGTCATGACTACAGTATTCCTCTTAATCAGTACCTCAACCCTTGGACAACTGAATTAAATGTGATGATAATGTTGCATTGCATTCGTGTAGCAATGAGGTATGCAAGTTGACTTTGCTCTTACTCGACGTTTCCACCAAACAAAAATTGAGGAGAAAACTGCTGTTTCAGTATTATTCCAATGCCCTTTCTTAGCCCAACCTTGAAAAGATACAAGAAAAGGGAGAAGTATGAAATTAAGATGAATATCATCTTGCTCTTCTGTATTTAGATATACATATGGACTTCTGTCCTGGGGTCATATGGCACCAACTTAGTGGCTAATTGTGAATAGGGTTTCGTGAGAATGAAGACATTTTGGATCCCGTTTTCGTGAGAATGAAGACTTTTTGGATACCGGTTTCCTAAGAATGAAGACATTTTGGATCCCATTTTCGTGAGAATGAAGACTTTTTGGATCCCGTTTTCGTGAAAAGGAAGACTTTTTGGATACCGGTTTCGTGAGAATGAAGACTTTTTGAATACTGATTTCGTAAGAATGAAGACATTTAGGATCCCGTTTTCGTGAGAATGAAGACTTTTTGGATCCCGTTTTCGTGAAAAGGAAGACTTTTTGGATACCGGTTTCGTGAGAATGAAGACTTTTTGAATACTGATTTCGTAAGAATGAAGACATTTAGGATCCCGTTTTCGTGAGAATGAAGACTTTTTGGATCCCGTTTTCGTGAAAAGGAAGACTTTTTGGATACCGGTTTCGTGAGAATGAAGACTTTTTGAATACTGATTTCGTAAGAATGAAGACATTTAGGATCCCGTTTTCGTGAGAATGAAGACTTTTTGGATCCCGTTTTCGTGAAAAGGAAGACTTTTTGGATACCGGTTTCGTGAGAATGAAGACTTTTTGAATACTGATTTCGTAAGAATGAAGACATTTAGGATCCCGTTTTCGTGAGAATGAAGACTTTTTGGATCCCGTTTTCGTGAAAAGGAAGACTTTTTGGATACCGGTTTCGTGAGAATGAAGACTTTTTGAATACTGATTTCGTAAGAATGAAGACATTTAGGATCCCGTTTTCGTGAGAATGAAGACTTTTTGGATCCCGTTTTCGTGAAAAGGAAGACTTTTTGGATACCGGTTTCGTGAGAATGAAGACTTTTTGAATACTGATTTCGTAAGAATGAAGACATTTAGGATCCCGTTTTCGTGAGAATGAAGACTTTTTGGATCCCGTTTTCGTGAAAAGGAAGACTTTTTGGATACCGGTTTCGTGAGAATGAAGACTTTTTGAATACTGATTTCGTAAGAATGAAGACATTTAGGATCCCGTTTTCGTGAGAATGAAGACTTTTTGGATCCCGTTTTCGTGAAAAGGAAGACTTTTTGGATACCGGTTTCGTGAGAATGAAGACTTTTTGAATACTGATTTCGTAAGAATGAAGACATTTAGGATCCCGTTTTCGTGAGAATGAAGACTTTTTGGATCCCGTTTTCGTGAAAAGGAAGACTTTTTGGATACCGGTTTCGTGAGAATGAAGACTTTTTGAATACTGATTTCGTAAGAATGAAGACATTTAGGATCCCGTTTTCGTGAGAATGAAGACTTTTTGGATCCCGTTTTCGTGAAAAGGAAGACTTTTTGGATACCGGTTTCGTGAGAATGAAGACTTTTTGAATACTGATTTCGTAAGAATGAAGACATTTAGGATCCCGTTTTCGTGAGAATGAAGACTTTTTGGATCCCGTTTTCGTGAAAAGGAAGACTTTTTGGATACCGGTTTCGTGAGAATGAAGACTTTTTGAATACTGATTTCGTAAGAATGAAGACATTTAGGATCCCGTTTTCGTGAGAATGAAGACTTTTTGGATCCCGTTTTCGTGAAAAGGAAGACTTTTTGGATACCGGTTTCGTGAGAATGAAGACTTTTTGAATACTGATTTCGTAAGAATGAAGACATTTAGGATCCCGTTTTCGTGAGAATGAAGACTTTTTGGATCCCGTTTTCGTGAAAAGGAAGACTTTTTGGATACCGGTTTCGTGAGAATGAAGACTTTTTGAATACTGATTTCGTAAGAATGAAGACATTTAGGATCCCGTTTTCGTGAGAATGAAGACTTTTTGGATCCCGTTTTCGTGAAAAGGAAGACTTTTTGGATACCGGTTTCGTGAGAATGAAGACTTTTTGAATACTGATTTCGTAAGAATGAAGACATTTAGGATCCCGTTTTCGTGAGAATGAAGACTTTTTGGATCCCGTTTTCGTGAAAAGGAAGACTTTTTGGATACCGGTTTCGTGAGAATGAAGACTTTTTGAATACTGATTTCGTAAGAATGAAGACATTTAGGATCCCGTTTTCGTGAGAATGAAGACTTTTTGGATCCCGTTTTCGTGAAAAGGAAGACTTTTTGGATACCGGTTTCGTGAGAATGAAGACTTTTTGAATACTGATTTCGTAAGAATGAAGACATTTAGGATCCCGTTTTCGTGAGAATGAAGACTTTTTGGATACCGGTTTCGTGAGATTGAAGACTTTTTTTAATACCGATTTCGTAAGAATGAAGACGTTTTGGACCCCGTTTACGTGAAAAGGAAGACTTTTTAAATACCGGTTTCGTGAAAAGGAAGACATTTTGGATCCCGTTTTCGTGAAAATGAAGACATTTCTAATACCGGTTTCGTAAGCATGAAGACTTTTTGGATACCGGTTTCGTGAGAATGAAGACTTTTTTAATACCGGTTTCGTAAGAATTAAGACTTTTTGGATACCGGTTTCGTAAGAATTAAGACTTTTTTAATACCGGTTTCATGAGAATGAAGACTTTTTGGATACCAGTTTCGTGAGAATGAAGACAATTTGCATCCCGAAAGCAAAGTTTAGTAGAAAGACACAGAGATATCGGATAAGAGTGAAACAATGTATTAACGTTCAAGTATTTTTGGATAACTGGCGTGAAGTATTTGCGTTGTAAGTTCGGATATGTTCTTATATATTCTTTTTTTTTAATATTTAATTGTAGGATCACTGTTTTATATATCAAACAGTATAACTTAC
>NC_090754.1:41258064-41273064 GCF_036898095.1 Palaemon carinicauda | reverse complement strand
ACTTTTGAAGTTTTACAAATTACATACGTCATCGAAACGTAAAGAAAGTAATTACAATTGCGTATCAAGTTTTATTATCTTGCATCAGGTTAATTTCAAAACCCTGAAGTAACATAGAAATTTATTTTCTAATGAATTTAATCTGATAATGTGATATCAGAAATCTATGGCGATGTGTTTAACGAGAGTGACTTCACGTCATTACTTTTCAACCCAGTTTAAAGGCTTAAAGGTTTAAAAGCCGCTCATGAATGGCAGACACAAAGGACAGTGACATTGCCCTAGCAAGCAGGACAATGCCCTAGAGACTGACCAAATATACATATGATCAGCTCCCAAGCCTCCTTTCCACCCAGCATAGGAAAAAGGAGGGTCAGGCAATGGCTGATGATGGCTCAGCAGATAGATCTATAGGCTCCCCCAAACCGTCCCCCCCCCCCCCATCCTTAGTTCACAAAGATGGTGAGATTGCAGCAACCAAAGGAACTAACGAGTTTTAGCGGGATTCGAATCCCAGTCTGGCGTTCACCAGTCAGGGACGTTATCACATCTGCCAATTATTCAGCCAGTCTGGCGTTCACCATTCAGGGACGTTATAAAATTTGCCAGTTATTCAGGTGATGTCACAAGATTACGCTTGTTGACATCTTTTAATAGTCCTTTTTCGTGATTTTGTGACATCAATATTGACGACTAAGAGTGACTTCAATTTTCACCGAATGTAAAAGAGAAAAATCTGCAGCTACCCGACGTGAAATTTAGCGATAAAATGTTGAACAAATCCATTGTATTCGTGTGATTTATTAAATAAATCCAAGGAATTCTATTCATTTGATTTATTAGTGTTTGAAATTCTACAAATGAATTTATTAATTGTTATGAATATTGATGTTCCTTCATTAATGAGAAGAATCGAAGTTACAATGACACACATATGGACAAACTGGTAAATTAATTCTGCATATGATTATAAAATCAAGTTTTACGATGTAAAATCAAACTTTACTAAATAAAATCAAGCCTTATGATGCAAAATCAAACATCGCAATGTAAAATCAAGCTTTATGGTGTAAAATTAAGCTTGATTGTATAAAATCAAGCTTTACGATAGGATATCAAGCATTCAATTTAAAATAAAGCTTTACGATATAAAATCAAGCTTTCGATTTAAAATCAAACTTTCTGACATAAAATCAAGCTTTACTATGTAAATTTAAGCTTTCTAATATAAAATCAAGCTTTACGTTATAAAATCAAGCCTTACAGTGTAAAATCAAGCTTTACGATTTAAAATCAAGCCTTACAGTGTAAAATCCAGCTTTACTATATAAAATCAAGCTTTAAGATATAAAATCAATCTTTTCCTTATAAAAGCAAGGTTTGTGGTATAAAATTAAGGTTTGTGATATAAAATCAAGCTCTAAAATATAAATCAAGCTTTACAATATAAATCAAGCCTTACTACTTAATATCAAAATTTACGATATAAAATCAAGCTTTATTATGTAAAATCAAGCTTTACGATGTAAAATCTAGCTTTACGGTGTAAAATCAAGATTTATTATATAAAATTAAGCCTTTTGGTATAAAATCAAACTTTACGATATAAAATCATGCTTTATGAAAGCTTTGTCAAATTTTAGTTATGCTTAATAACGGAATATTAGTTTAAAGAATTAGTTTTTATTTGATGAGTGAGTCACCGGTGGGAGATACCTGAATCCTTGTCTCTAGAAATCGCATTTTAAAAACGATTTTGTCATAATATTTTCAAAGCATAATTCATATCCATAACAACACAGTTAAAGAAAATAAAACCCACTTTTAATCGGAAATTCTCCTTAAAAATATACTGTTCTCATCCGTATTTCAGTAAAATATAGGCGACCGTAATTTTTACCCTGCTTTGTTATTATCTTTTACGGGTTAGTGACAGTAATATCACTCCTTCACGTCAGTGTATCCGTTTTTAAAACGGTAAATGCCTGGCAACATTTATTCCATGATTTTTACCGTTTTTAACGACAAATATTTAAGTGTACTTTATTCCAAGAAAGGTTTATCCTGAAGTAAGAATATACATTTTATTAAAGAAAATTGTATTTCACAAGAAAATTAATATTATGAACGTGACTTCCAGATAGTATTCCTAGGTATTAACATCGATCTCTCTCTCTCTCTCTCTCTCTCTCTCTCTCTCTCTCTCTCGAAGTGGCTTTCAATATGTCAATTTATTCTCACCCAGCTTATTTTTAATTTTAGCATTTTGTTATTATTTGCAATTGGTACTTCATAGAAAGATATAATAACCATGAGAATTGTTTCTCCAATTATTGATAGGATCATTCATAACTTTAATTAATCATCCAATCTCTGTAATGCAATTAGCATGGATGAACTAATTCTAAGCATTAGAAAAACATCAGATTAATTCTCCAGTCTGAAAGCTTGCTTTAACTTTGAAATGTTGTCTTGTTTCTAAATCATTAATTAATATATTAATTTCATGTAAAAAATATAATGTTAAATTAGGTGATGAAAATAGTCGTTAAAATCATACAATCGGGGAAGCGTATTGCAAATCAACATATTCCATACCAGTCATTAATTATTACTGTAACCTATTTTTTTAATTGCTTGTAGCATCACCACCTCCTAACTATTAAAAGAAAAACACCACCAATAAACCTACTAATTAATAAACCTACTAGTTAATCAACCTACTAGTTAATCAACCTACTAGTCAATAAACCTACTAGTTAATCAACCTACTAGTTAATCAACCTACTAGTCAATAAACCTACTAGTCAATAAACCTACTAATCAGTAAACCTACTAGTTAATAAACCTACTAGTTAATCAACCACTAGTCAATAAACCTACTAGTTAATAAACCTATTAGTCAAAAACCTACTAGCCAATAAACCTACTAATCAGTAAACCTACTAGTTAATAAACCTACTAGTCGCTAAATAGCATCGCCTCAGCTTGAATACCGAAAACGACGCCAGATAACCCACACCATCACTCAAATAGCAGTCATTAAGTATTACTCTAACCCTTTTTTTTAATTACTGTAGCATCACCTCCTTCTAACTATTAAAAAACCAAACCACCAATAAACCTACTAGTCAATAAACCTACTAGTTAATAAACCTACTAGTCGTTAAATAGCACAGTCTCAGTTTAAATACCGAAATCAACGCCAGATAACCCACACCATCACTCGCCTCCAACCACTCAAATAGCCGTCGCTCAACGCTCGTCCATCGCCCTCACCGACTCCAGTTCGTCAACTTCGATTTGATCGTCAATGTCGAAAAAAACATCGATGGTTTTTTGGTGGTAAATCTGTGTCGAGCATCATCATACTACGCTGAGATACAGGAAAGCCTGAATAATTCGAGGAGCGGACTGTCCGATATTCACGGGCTGTTGTAGCGTCAATGGTCTCATTTATAATGGATGGCCGACAAGTCATTGGGTTAGTCGTCGGGATTTTCGAAGCCTGAATATCGGATGCGCTCTGCGTGTTGCACTTGTCAGCTGGTTGGTTGATGGCCCGGGAAGATGGCGGGGACGGAGAGATGTTGGGGGAAAAATGGGAGGAATTTCACACATATTTAGCAGCGATGTTGCTTTTCTTCATTAGTTTGACGATGAAAAAAGTTTTAGATTTTTCTTTTCTTTTGCTCCCCCTTATTTTTCCATTTTAGTTTAAAACACCAGAAGGGTAAAACATGGTCGAGATATTTTTAGGTGATTTTTGTGTAAGAGAAAAGAAAATAAAAATCAGGATAGGATTAGAAACTTTAATGATGTCCCAGGTTTCATCAAACATGTACTGAACAAGTTGGATCCAAGCGAGAGTATGTAGCACCTTTTGTTAAAATAGAAGAAAGAAAAAAAAGAAAAATTAACAGTGAGTAATGAATTTAGAAAGAATTAAATGCATAAGAAAGTAATTTCTAATGATAATAATTTTAAAATAAAAAAAGCCTTTGCATTTCACGTATGTATGTTGAGGCGTATTTCTTTGTATAAACGCCGGAGATATCAGATACGTCACTTGTTAATAAAGTTTAGGAAACAAGAAATCTGAGACCTCGCCCTTTATTGGGTAACTAGTGTACATGACCTGTCAAACATGACGGCTGAATATTTAGATTTATATGCACGCCCACACGTAGATTCAACCCTTCTACCCCCCTCCCCCCCCTCCCCCCCCTCCCCACCCCTTTCCTAACAACAACACTATTTCAGAGTGTACCTCTCGGGGTACCCCCACTCACAAGGTATGACTACTCCCCTTTCCCCCTACCCGAGGGACGGGGAGAGACCGAGTGGTTATACGACTGGCAATACCGCTAAACGTGACCGGAAAGATATATATATATATATATATATATATGTCTGTGTGTGTGTGTGTGTGTGTGTTTGTGTGTGAAGTAATCACGAAAGCTGACAAGTGATGAATATAAAATGTATTATAGCCACTAAAGGGAAAATGAAAAGACTTGATTGGAGTTAGTACTTTCATCCACTCAGGACATTATCAAACTCAACAATGAGAATACATATACAAAGACATCGTATTTTTACAGTAGAAGGGGATCCAACAGCTGTCAGTTTCTTAATAATTCCGGAGAAGTCAGATTTTAGATAAAAGGATAATACTGGATTAACGCAAAACATATATATATGTATGTATGCATATATATAAAACATATATATATATATATATATATATATATATATATATATATATATATATATATATATATATATATATATCAGTTATATACAGATAGTAACGCCGAGTTTGTAACACCAGATATGCGATGTAATCGCCCAAGGCCCCAAAGGAAGGCATTGTATATTTACCGGTATACTCGTTATCCTATTCCATGATACAAAATTTATTTTTACTATATTATTTCTATACAACAACAACAAATGCAGCCATTTCACTGCAGGATAAAGGCCTTAGATATGTCTTTATTCATGTCTGAGGTTTGGCCATTTTCATCACCACTCGGCCCAGCAGATGACAGTGTTGACATGAAACTATCTTTACAGTTTCTGTTACTTATTTATGTAACATTGATTTCTAACTTAATGTTATGTCTGTTGGTATTTCTCTTTTATAATTTTTCCTTTACTTTTCTACTTTTTTTCGTACTGTGTCTTTCCCTGAAGGGGTCTTTTGACTGATAGCATTCTGCTTTTCCAACTAGGGTTTTAGCTCGGTTTGTAATAATAATAATAATAATAATAATAATAATAATAATAATAATAATAATAATGTTATCATCATTATTATTATTATTACTATTATTATTATTGTTGTTGTTGTTGTTGTTGTTGTTGTTATTATTATTTATTATTTGTTATTTATTTATAATTTATTATAATTTATTATTATTATTATTATTATTATTATTATTATTATTATTATTGTTTTTGGTATTATTATTATTTTATTAATATTTTATTATCATTATTATTATTATTATTATTATTATTATTATTATTATTATTATTATTATTATTATAGTAAAATCGAAATATCTTTTAACAACAACATTCATACTCCCTACGCAACCTTTACAATGCTTACTACCTTAGAATTGTTCCAACTAGTTTCAGTTAATCTAGACTTGGAAACCCATTTAGCTCCCATTTATAAATCTCATAACTCAATTGTTGTAGGCTACTGGTTTTAATCTTTTATAATTACATGATTGTGATTTTATAGATGAGGCAGGACTGCCTGCAGATGATGCTACTCTAGTTACAAAGCACTCTCCCTTCTTCTTACATCTGTTCTGTGGTTTACATAATCTCATCCGTTATATTTATTCCAAAATACCTGTACAAAAGTTAGCATATATCAAGAGGTGTAACGGGTATGGAGCCAATCTCCAGAAAAACTGACTTATTCTATTCCATCACTCACCATGATCCTGCTGATTTCCTTTCATGTATGTCGCATTGTATGGTTCTCCTGTCTCCTCATTTCTTACCATTATACCTTTAATACATACTTCAGATAATTTATTTTGAACAATAGTGATAATAATAATAGAGTTGGATAAAAAGAACCTCATATTCCTGAAGTATCTCTACTTCAGTCTGTAACAGTTTTAATTCATCTTTTATCTCGGGATTGTGATACGACATGTTTTTAGTGTATAAAAATACATAATTGGTATCTTTGAGTATTTTTGTTTTAAAGAAAATTTTATGTCATTACACCTAAGGCTATATATTCCCAGTTTCCAATTCACGAATCCATGCGTTAACGACTGATGAAAAACCCGCGGTATCTATTTGCTCCATTCGTTTTAAAGGTTTAAAGGCCACTCATGAATGGCAAGGGCAAGGGACTGTGACATTGCCCTATCGGGCAGGACAATGCCCTAGAGACTGATCATATACACATATGATCAGCGCCCTAGCCCCCTCTCCACCCAAGCTAGGACCAAGGAGGGCCAGGCTATGGCTGCTGATGACTCAGCAGATAGACCTGTAGGCTCCCCCAAACCCCCATCCTTAGCTCTCAAGGATGGTGAGGTTACAGTGACCAAAGGAACTAACGAGTTTTAGCGGAACCCGAACCCCAGTCTGGCGTTCACCAGTCAGGGTCGCTACCATATTGGCCACCACAACAACAATGAAGTGCAATAAAAGCATAATTATTATCTTTACCTAGGGGTCTTTATACCTCCCATTCTGTGAGTTTAATGTCATGGTTCTTTTTAGTGAAGATGGAGTTGTTATTCTCCTTATATTCACCATACATATAGTGGAAAATGTAATGAAACAATTAATAACATTAAATCGTTTATTTTTTTTTTCAGTTAAGTCACCAGCACCCTTTGCATACACTTTACATTTCATTCCCAATATGGTACAGATAAGTAACAATGGCTCGATCAGTAAGTGAATGTACTTACTGTAACAGAGGACCCCCAAAACCTTGTGTTTTCATTTTAGGTCTAAACTACGCTACATAAAATTTTGACAACTGTTTCTGAAAACTCCTTGGAAGATGAGCTACTCCATCTTCCACTAACTCACACTCGTTAAGAAATTGGAGGACGACTTGGGATTTTTCAAGATTATAAAACTTTGAGTTATCCAAAGAATAGAATTGATTGTTCTCGTCCTGGTGGTAATTCAAAGAAGACTGAGATGATGTGGCCCAGAATTCTATAGAAGGACATCTACAAAATATCTGAGCAAAGTTCACGAGCTAACCAATGTAGAAAGATGGCTGATGACAAAGATTTAGATTATGGCGATGAGTATGATGATCAGAGATATTGTTTTATGGATGAGATATGGCGAGGAATGATTGCATTACGGTGAGACTTGAAGCCAGTGTGGATTTGAAGAAATGGCACATTCTAGTTTACAAAAGTGATTCTACGATTTCATTAAAACATGCTTAACTCATTGTTAAGCTAGATTGATTTTGTTTTCATTTCTAGCTCTAGATGTAAACCAAAAAAGAAGATTTTTTTTTTTAAAGAACTGGAAAGAACCGAAGACTATATACAAAATTATATGACATTATCCATCACTTTTTGATAACTTTGATGATTCCATAAAATATTTTACGACACTGAACAAAATCGAAAAGATGAAATTCTTGGAAATTTGGATGAAGAAGGACCACTGGCATTTCATTTCTTGGATGAAAAGATGATGATGCTTTTTTTCCGGTTTCTGAAGTGGATCGCGAAGCCTCGTCTTGTGATTGTTACCTGGAGTCACATAAAAGAGTTCATTAGAGGTTATTTTTACTTAGTGACCATCTTAATCTGATTTATGATATGGATAAGATAAAGATTACAGTCTAAGCAATTGCATTCAACAACGGTTAAGAGATTAATTATTTTATGGTTGTATGAACTACTAACCAAAGAATTATTATTATTATTATTATTATTATTATCATTATTATTGTTTTTGTTGTTGTTATAATTATTATTAACCAAGCTACAACCCTAGTTGAAAAAAGCAGGATACTATGAGGCCAAGGGTTCCAACAAGGAAAAGTAGCCCAGTGAAAAAAGGAAATGCGGAAATAATTACCCCACAAAAGAAGTAATGGACAATTAAAATATATTTAGGGTATATCTAAATTATGGACTCCTTTTTTTCTTTCTTTTTTTTTCTTTTTTGTAGAAAATTCATTTCTCTTACCTGATATTTCCTCCGGCAAGATTACCAGCCAAGTCCCATACCAAGCCCGCCAAGACCTAGTCCGCCGTACATGCCCAGACCACCGAGACCAAGACCAAGACCTCCCAGACCGAAGCCTCCCATTCCAAGACCACCTAGACCGTACATGCCGCCCATACCGAGGCCTAGACCTCCCATACCATAGGATCCATAGCCGTAGGACCTGAAAAAAAGGGGACGGAATTTACGATATTGTAAGGGCAAAGTAGAGAATTTATTATTATTATTATTATTATTATTATTATTATTATTATTATTATTATTATTATTATTATTATTTTTTTTTTATTATTATTATGATTATTATCATTATTATTATTATTATTATTATTATTATTATTATTAAAGTTATTATTTTTTATTATCATTATTATTATAATTATTATTATTAATATCATTATTTGAAAGAAAAATTTTCCCACCTGTATACCTATTAAAAAAATTTAATGGAAATGTTAATTATTGTTGCTTTATTTTCTTTATAGGAAAATACATAATTATCAATATGAGCAAAATACAGTTCAATAGAGTTTTAATCAATCAAATCACACGATAGCTCTCTCTCTCTCTCTCTCTCTCTCTCTCTCTCTCTCTCTCTCTCTCTCTCTCTCTCTCTCTCTCTCTCTCTCTCTCTCTCTCTCTCTCTCTCAATTTTGCTATTGCATATAACTTTATAGTTTATATATATGAATTATCTATTTTGATGTTGTTACTGTTTTTGAAATATTTTTTTAAATTGTTAATTATTTCTCATATCGTTTATTTATTTCCTTGTTTCCTTTCCTCACTGGGCTATTTTCCCTGCTGGAGCCCTTGGGCTCATAGCATCTTGCTTTTCAAACTATGGTTGTAGCTTAGCTAGTAATAATAATAATAATAATAATAATAATAATAATAATAATAATTCAAATTACATTTTCATGCTAATTGAATAACTAATTCATCGAATTAGCTCCTACTCACCCGCTGAGGTAAGGGTATCCGAGGCCGAGACCTCCCATGAGGCCTAAGCCCCCGATGAAGGGCTCGGCTTTGGCCTCTGGATCGGCCCTCGGGGAGGGAGAGGCGACGGGGAGGGCTGCCCCCTCTGAGGTCCTGATGAGGCACACAAGGGCTGCGGCCGTAGCGATCTGGAAATATACGAGGATTATTACTGTCATTATTGTTATTTTCGTTATTATTGGTGTGAGAAATAGAAAGAAGAAGAAGAGGAATAATAGGAAAATTGGCATTAAACAATATAAGTAAACTAGTGTACATGAGCCGTCAAAAATGACGTCTGCATACACACGCATACACATATTCAACCCTTCCCATCCCGCTTCCTTTCCTAATTACAACGCGCTAGTTTGGCAATTTGTAGGAGATTGTGGTTTCAGAGTGTACCTCTCGGGGTACCCCCTCTCACCAGAGGATGACTACTTTCTTCCCCCTCCCCCCTGAGCGTGACGGGATATATATATATATATATATATATATATATATATATATATATATATATATATATATAGTCAGACACTTTTACACAAATCGATAAATGACCCGAGTTGGAGACTAGTTAAAACTGATATGCAAAAGAGACGCCACCATTGAACTGACCAACTCGCTAGAAGTAGCCTAAATCCATTGTACTCAATACTAGAGCGTTTCAATCGCCAGCCGTCATATAAGACACTCAATGTTAAGCAATTACTGGATCATCCTCAAGAGAGATCAGAAGTTTCGATTTTTTTTAGTCTCTGGTTCCGAGTCCTGTTTGGAAGTTAACATAATGCTGGTGTAGGATTATTTACTTCATCCAAATCATCAATATATAAAATCATGCAACCTGTAATGTGTCTCTGGGGTTTGAAGGTTTAAAGGCCGCTCATGAATGGCAGAGGCACAGTGACGTTGCCCTATCAAGCAGGATAATGCCCTAGAGAATGATCATATATAATTTACATATGATCAGTGCCCAAGCCCCCTCTCCACCCAAGCTAGGACCAAGGAGGGCCAGGCAATGCCTGCTGATGACTTAGCAGATAGACCTTAGGCTCCCCCAAACCCCCATCCTTAGCTCACAAGGATGGTAAGGTTGCAGCGACCAAAGAAACTAACGCGTTTGAGTGGGACTCGAACCCCAGTCTGGCGTTCACCAGTCAGGGATGTTACCACATTGGCCAACACAAAAGAGCGACTTTGGGACAAATTTTTTTTTAACTTTATTTTTTTTATTTATTTCCATCGGTTATTTAAAGAAAATTGTCGTTTGAAGGGAAAAGGAGAAAAAGGCAAGATAAATATCATGAAAGAGAAATAATCATAGATCGCCTAATTTCGTTGTCCTTGTTAGATGCTGCAGCCTGTCAGGTGTTGCGTGGAAGGAAAACTTCTCTGAGGAACATCCCAACAGGTATGCTATTTGGGGATGTGATAAGGCGCCATGAATTATGGAAATTGCTCACGACTTGATTTTGTCAACGATGGCATGAAAAATAATCCCAAGGAAGAGGCGGAGAATTTTAGCGATAGAACTTTTAAGAAGACCGTATATTCCCATATTAAGGAAGATAAGGGGTGTCGGATACGAAACAAAACCCTTAGAGGCAAGGTTAGTTTCAAAATGATATTTTGATGGGCAGTGAAAGAATAATGAATGAGATCATAATGAGGGGTAGATGGAGATGGTTTTGGTATGCTCTTCGCACCCTACAAGAAATATTCGTTAACCAAACATTCAATTGGACTCCACAAGGTACAAGAGACGTTGGAAGACCTAGGCCTACATGGCTGAGGACTATGAAGAAGGAAGTTGGAGATGATCAATGGAGAACTATTGATTTAAAAGCTCAAGATAGAGACGACTGGCGAAATCTAATCGAGGCCCGAGCGTCAATAGGAGATGATGATGATGAAGACCGAAGACCATGTGTTTATCTATGAGATGAAGTTAAGTAAAAGGTGTGATAGATGAAGTGTTGTGAAATACTTGAACGAGAGGAGATGCTGACAGAGTTGGTAGACAAGAGGGAATGGGAAAGTTTCTTAATAGAATAGGGGAAATAACAACACTGCTAAATAAGGGAAGGGAGCAGATACTGTTTAATTTAACTTCAAGTGTAAATCACGAAGAGCTAATGTACTTGTACTCAAATTCTAGCCATATCAGTAAACCTAACTCAAAAAAAAAAAAAAAAAAACTGGTTCATGAAAAACTTGATTTTACTCACCAAGAAACTTTTCGCCATCATTGTAGATCCAGGAGCAGGAAAATCGGATAAAGATGAGAGAAAAAATCGACCTTTTCGGTATCGACTGTACACTAGAACTGATGTGGAAAAACTCCTCGTTGCCTTATATATACGCTGAGAAACGACCGGTAGCTTGAATAATTTCCCCCTTCCTTTTTATCTTATCTCATTGTTGTTTTGAATAATTGTTCTCGAGGTTTCTTGTGCTAGCTACTCCTCCCTCCCCCCCCCCTTCCCCTCTTCTCCCCTTCCCTTTCTCTGGGTAGATTTCCCCTTCTCTTCCGGCTGAGAAATAGATCATAATGAGAATGGACTTTCTTGCGTAATGGCGTCCGCCAAGGAGCCCATCTCGAGCCTCCATTGTTTTCATATGGGTCCTGTTTTCATTGTTTTCGATTTTGAAGTCGATGTGATATTTCCCATTTTGTAACTGTACAAGTTTGCATAACGTGGAAGCGAAGAGAGTTTTTTTCATGCTTATTGTAAAATTGCATTTTACTTTCTTCTAAAGATTTGTGTGTAAATGCCAGGAAGGACATTTGGGAGAATGTCTTGGGCGAATTTTGAAATATGTACACGTAGAGACGACAACTAACAAGTATTATTATTATTATTATTATAATTATTATTATTATTATTGTTATTATTATCATTATTATTATTATTATTATTATTATTATTATTATTATTGTGGCGGAGAAATTAGAGCTAGTTGATCTCGGTCTTTTTAAATCTTTCAAGTTTAATGGTTTGAATCTTGATTATAATTAAAGATAAACATATGTATACAAATTATATATGCATACATACACACGTATATATATATATATATATATATATATATATATATATATATATATATATATATATGTATGTATATGCCAGTCTATACGTGCTAAAAAATTTGAGGGGATATACTGGCATAGAAAGACCATAAACAGACGCGAGTGGAAGGACATGTCTGAGGCCTTTGTCCTGCAGTGATCTAGCAACGGCCGATAATGAGATCATCATACTCTCATATATGTGACGTGTCTGTCACAGCGGAGATTTCCACAAATTTTGTAGATTCAGCACATTGGCAGAACAGCAATGCCTTCCTGGCGCGTAAAGAATTTCAGCACCATTGAACTCTCACGAGAATAATAGGTTACTTGTCTGAGAGTACCTCCTTGTGCTAAGTGTATTCGTGATCCTTATGAAATAAAGTGAAAAAAACTTATGTTCCCATGTCTCATTATCCGTTGACACAGGACATAATTGTTGCCAGGTGAAAGAACACATCTGTTGGAGTTGTAGTTTAAGCCAGTAAAAAAAAAAGTTCAAGATGCCTAAGTATACGAGGTTCAATATCACATACACTGCTGCTGCAGGAGATGAAAACGAAGGAGCAGTAGGTAACAGTGGTGTTGAAGAGAAATACTGACGAGAACAATGAATGCAGGACTTAGAAGATAGTTTAGATAATCTAACCGAGTTGATAAATAAGAGTATTTGTTGAATGAGAACAAGAGCAGCGCGCAGCCATAGGATCTCCGACGCACAAAACCGAAGTTCAGAAACACTCAAAACGTCGTATTATTATTATTATTATTATTATTACTATTATTATTATTATTATTATTATTATTATTATTATTATTATTATTACTTGCTAAGCTACAATCCGAGTTGGAAAAGCAGGATACTATAAGCCCAGGTGTCCAAACAGGGAAAATAACAAAATTAACAACATTAGAATAAATATTTCCTTTATAAACTATAAAACTTTAACAAAACAAGAGGAAGAGAAATTAGATAGAAAAGTGTGCCAGAGTGTTACCCTCAAGCAAGAGAACTCTTACCCAAGACAGTGGAAGACCATAGTACAGAGGCTATGGCACTACCCAAGACTAGAGAAGAATTGTTTGATTTTGGAGTGTCATTCTCCCAGATGAACTGCTTACCATAGCTAAAGAGTCTCCCCTACACTTACCAAGAGGAAAGTAGCCACTGGACAATTACAGTGCAGTAGTTAACCCCTGGGGTGAAGAAGAATTATTTGGTAATCTGTGTTGTCATATGTATGAGGACAGAGAAGAATCAGTAAAGAATAGGCCAGACTATTCAGTGTATGCGTAGGCAAAGGGAAAGTGAACCGTAATCAGAGAGGAGGATCCAGTGTAGTACTGTCTGGCCAGTCAAATGTCCCCATAACTCTCAAGCGGTAGTATCTCAACGGGTGGCTGGTGCCTTGGGCAACCTACTTCCTAGCTCGAAAATTGCCAGAACCTCAGGCAAGTGTTAGGCCTTTCGATGATCAACAGCTTAGTTAAGAGTTTCAATTGATCAAAGTGTTTTTGAGAGACTTTGGAGCAGCCACATATGGGTGATCTGAAAGAATAAAAGCTATACAAGTAATAGGATTGTTCAAAGACACTCCAGAAATAGATTCTAAGTCATTTCTTCCTAATTTCTTAGCCCAGTCCAATCTCTAGCCTGAAAGAAAAAATCAATTGCTACCTTTCTTTAGCTAGTAAATGTAAAGGTGGCTTGTTTCTGTTCCAGTTTCCTCAGAATATATGCTCACCAGAACGTCAGCCTGGCTAGCCCAACCTCCCACTGTGGTGCCTAACCACAGGAGTGACCTCCCCAGTAAACAATTTAAACTCTTTTATGCTGCTCTATTCTCTTTTCCAATGATTTACCAGTTTAAGTACTGTAAAATTTGTCACATGAATCACAGGTTTTGATGTATAAATTCCTCGGTATTATTACGATAATTATTTTTAGCTGCTTTGTTTATTATTGTTTTTAAATGCCAGAGTAACGCTAGAGTATTCTAAAGGAGAGGGAGTACTTTTATAGTTACCACTAAAAGATCATAGATATTTGCTTTTTGTTTTATCTATTTCCTTTATTATTTCCGTAAAAAAAAGTCTTTTTTGATGTATTTTTTATGAAACATCGTCTTATACAATTTCATGACATATAGCCAAGAAAACTTAAATATTTTCTAAAATCATACTGTGGAGTCAAAGGAAAGTTGTAAATGATTCTTTTATTATCTTGCTTCCAAAAAAATTCCAGTAATGGCAGCAAAAAACTTAGAAACTCTCTCTCTCTCTCTCTCTCTCTCTCTCTCTCTCTCTCTCTCTCTCTCTCTCTCTCTCTCTCTCTCTCTCTTCCTGCTGCTGCGTCCTGCATCCAAACTCTTGCGATACATTAGGTATATTCAAATTGGCCCTCCAAGGTTAAAATAGGACCTTCTGAGTTCCTCTGTACTTTCGGACACGTCACAAATGAGCAACTCCATCTGGTCTACCGTTTGGTGTAACACAATGACCCAATTGATCCTCCGTTCGAATCCCGTAAGCGAGATGAAGCAACTTCCCGTAAATCGTCTTCATGGACAATACCCGGATGCAGATAAAGGTTTCCCCAGAATAAAATAAAACTTAAATAAAAAGTCTATTCTCCTCCTGTGCCTCCATAGGAGCTAAAGGTTCCCTACTACCTTACAACTGTTACTGTG
>NC_090754.1:41200564-41248064 GCF_036898095.1 Palaemon carinicauda | reverse complement strand
ATATTTTGGGCCAGCGAAATTGAAGAGGAGGTTATGTTTTCATCGTTCTTTGTCTGTTTGTTTGTTTGTGTTTGTGTGTGTGTTTGTTTGTGTTTGTGTGTGTGAACAACTTTGTGGCCAACAATTTTACTCATAGATTAGTGAAACTTTCAGGGATTATTTGTTTTGTTGAGACGTTTAAGGGATTCAACTTTGAAAATCCTAGGTCAAAAGTCAAGGGCAAGGTCAAGCTAAAGGTCGTTTGTATGCGAACTTCCTGGCCACAATTTTACTCATATAATATTTAAACTTTCAGGGATTAATTGTTATGTTGAGACGTAAAAGTAATTACATTTTTGAAAGTCCTAGGGCAAAGGTCAAGGTCGAGCAAAAGGTCATTTGTGTGTGAACAACTTCCTGGCCATAAATTTACCCATAGAATATTGAAACTTTCAGGGATTAATTGTTATGCTGATACGTGGAAGTAATTCAGTTTTGAAAGTCTTAGGGCAAAGGTCAAGGTCAAGGTCGAGCAAAAGGTCGTTTGCGTGTGAACAACTTCCTGGCCACAATTTTACTCATTGAATATTGAAACCTTCAGGGATTAATTGTTATGTTGAGACGTGGAAGTAATTCAGTTTTGAAAGTCCTAGGTCAAATGTCAAGGTCAAGCGAAAGGTCGAAAAATATGCTGGCATGGCAGAGGTCTGTGCTCTACTGAGTGCCCTCCTATTGCCGAGTGTCACCATATTGTGGAATGATCCTCCCAATCAAAAGTAGTCGAATTGATGTCGAATTTCATAAATTCAAACTAGTTGCAAATTATTTTTGTTGAGCAGGTTGACATAAATCTTGTTTCATAGTTTATCCGTAACTTATTTTAATTTTTCTTATCTCTAAATGAATTCTATTTTTTATGATTTTCCTTCATGGTTTATTCTTTACTACTTTACATCTAAATTTTTCTAATTCTATACAGCTAAACAAACCCATTGTTGTATCATCTGCCTCACTGCAAAACTCAATTTCATTTCTGTTTCTGTAATTTTCTTTTAAATCTATCATGTTCAGCCTTGTGTGCATTACACTGCTAGCTTCATTAATGTTAATTTCACTTATATAATCCCTTACAAATCTCATCATTGTCACTTTTGCATTCTTTTCTTCTATTTTTCTTTTAATCTAATTTTCTACTTCAAATCTAATATCATACTTCTAAAAAAGAACTTTCTCCAACATTCTACATATGGTTTCCATCTTTGATTTGCCACTAATGATCTCTTTTAACTAGGCGTTTGTCGATAAATGTTATGAAAAAGCATCTAGTTTTTACACTCAATGTTATTCTCTACTGGCCATCTGCCTTTCTTCGCTGGTAATCCTCAATATGCCGTATTTGTAACCTATTAAAACATTTCTTTACCTCTTTCATTTATTTTTGTCTTATTACACCCCATGTCTCTATATTTACAAACAATGTTGGTACCATTACTGTTTCAAATATCTTCATTCTAACTGCAAATGCTCCCTATTCTGCTAACATCACTATACTTCCTAAGTTCTTGTACCATATACAGTACAGTATACTATTATTGCTTATCTTTTTCTTAAGCCAAGTCTATGGTCTTTTTCCAAGTACCATTCGCAAACTTAATTTTATTTAGACTTCTCTCCTGTTTCAATCATTCAATTTTCAAGCACACTTTATTTTTCATAACTTCTTTTTTTTTTTAATTAGCAATACAGCTGACTTCTGAGGATTAGTTCTGAAGGTAAATATTTTAGCTCTTATAAACTGCAGCAGTTGCTTATAGCTGTATCTTCTTTGTTTGTTATTACGGAGGAACATTGTCATCAACATATGAGCAGTTTAAAGGTTTACAGGCTGCTTTTGAATGACAGAAGCAAGGGACAGTGACATTGCCTGTTAGCAGGACAATACACTAGAGACTGACAATATACAGTACAGTACTGTATACATATGATCAGCGGCCAAGACCCCTCTCCACCCAAGTTAGGGCCAGTTAATGGCTGATAATGACTCAGGAGGTAGACCTTCAGGGTCTCCCCAATCCCCCATTCTTAGCTCACAAGGATGGTTAGGTTGCCGACACTAAAGAAACTATGAGGTTCGAGCAGGACTCGAACCCCAGTCCAGCGAGCACCAGACAGGGATGTTTCCAATATACCACAACAACATTAATTGTTTGTCTGGTAGTTTAGGTAAAGTTAATAAACTAAAGTCAGCCTTGTAGAGAGTACTGTACTGTGCTAAGCTTCATATTTCTTTCCATTGGCAAGATAAAATTTACTTTTGAGGAAAGTATGACAATGAACCTTTTACTAATTCGATATTTTAAGATCCTCGTATTGTTTTGAAAACATAATGTAAAACCATAGTTACACCGTACAATAATTGATTATAATATTCATCCAAGTTCAATTACTAAATGAAGGCAGTACAGCATACTATACTATATATTAGAATAACTGATCCTTTAAATATCACTGCAGAATTTACTCTTCATAATCGCCATCATTTTGATTTTTCTGTCCGATTCTCGTGTTATGAGAGGAAATAAGTTTCTTCAAGTTTTCTATTTTCTACATTTAATGCCTGAATACATACAGTATCTGGTCTTGGTATTCCTTGCTGTAATTTTCCTACAATTTTCTTAATCTACATTAAGGTCTACATCCCACAATTGTCCTATCTATTTCCAACCAGACTCCCCTCTTCTTTCTGTAATTTCACTTGTATTATATCTTCCTACTGCCTTCCTGGAGCTATATTTCAGATGGCATTAGTTTTTCCGTGATTACTATTACTTTGAGAAAGTTCTCAATATAAAAGACTTGTTAACAAGAATTATAATAAAATCCACAAACACCAATTCTCATTAATATATCTTTTCATAACTTTCAAAATATTGCTTGAGAATTGACAGTGTTTAGACAACTGTGGAAAGCAATGGTACTTCTTTATGTACTTTTCCCATAAAATTAACATGGTATAGGTACAAGACATAAATCTTAAATTGTACAGAGAAAGATCTAGCAAATGTCCTCTTTCATTAGTAATACTGTAAGCAGAATCAGTTCTTGAAGTCACGTACATCAGGCGTTGAAATGCATGGAGAGTCCAGAGTGGTTCCTTTTCAAAATGCATCACTTTCTGCAAATTGCTATCCTGTAATTTCCTATGGCTGTCCGATTTCTTTACAGTACTTTCCCGTTACTTTATCATTTACCTCCTGGTTAGAGGCAGTTTCTTTAAGTAAGCCCTGTGAGTCTGAAAATATGAATGGGCAGTCTTGTCGTAAGAAAATTCTGTAACTATAATAATAATAAAAATAATAATGATAATAATAATCTTTGGTACAGCAATTAGTTGATTTCACCATAAAAAAATGCAAATCCATTAAAATTAAACATAATCATTATAAAGTTCAGTGCTTTAGTTCTGAGAGACCACTTTATCATATCCCTCGACTTTTCATAATTCTCGTACAAAGGATTAGCTCTTAATAAAAAGATAAACACAAAACAAGGTAAAGTTGAAAAATTAGGAATCTAAGCAAGAAGAGACAAAAACAAACAGTTGATTAGTGAAATGAGGGAAGCAGTTTGAGCTGGGGCCTATGGGATACTGCAAAGAATCTTTGTATCGTCTACAATTAACCAGAGAAAGCAACATCCCTTATGGAACAATTTTTTTAAGATATAACTATATAATGATAACGTATGACAGTAACGTACTGTGCTGCTTGAAAAACCTTCACTTTTTATTGAATCATCATTATTCTTAGCAACTCTGTCAAATTTTCTCTTTAATTGATTAATGTGAAATGACTTCTCTCCAGCCTGTATTCTGTTCTGTGTACTACAAGACTGAGTTTTCCTCTGGTCTTGTCCTCATCTACGTGCTTCTTCCAGAATTTTCCGAGTCTTCCTAGTGACCTTTTATTCAGCTCCTTCCATACCTACTATTTTTTCTCTTCATTCCCATTATCTTCATAAACCAAAACTATCTTAACTTTTGAGACCTTATCTATTTTCCAGCCTATGGACACTACATTTCCTCAAAAGTAGGTTGTACAATGAAATAATCAGCAGGAAACAGTAACAATCTCATCTGAGGAGAAATAAATATTCATGAGAACCAATATCATTAAAATAGTTTATTTTCTTTCAACATTATACAAAATTAACTACAGTAATAACACACTTCAAAAAAAACATTAACAGTAATATATACAACATCTAACTGAAATACTGTACGGCTGTAAAACTCTACGGAGCTAACATAAACCCTTTTAGATTTCACAAAACACATCAACAAAGGTAACTCAACTTTTAATATATAATTGAGCATCATTAAGCTAAGTAATAAAAGTGTTATATCACAACAATGTTCCAAAATTACACGGAAACTACTTAACATCAATGTCTGGTATGACTTCAAAATATATTCATTTTAAATGACTAGTCAAGGCTCATCTAAATACAGTACTCCCTAATCACAAGATGCTATGCATAAAGATGCATTTGTTCCTCCAAATCCAAAGGAATTTGACAAAGCAATCCTTCTATCTGCCATCTGAAGCCAGGCTTTTGCTTCCTTAGGTACAAAATCAATATCATGGTTAGGTTCTGGATTCTCTAAGTTGGCAGTTGGAGGAATATAACCAGAGTGACAAGCAAGGATGGTAAATATTGCTTCAACAGCTCCTGCAGCACCAAGCAGATGACCAGTAGCACCTTTTGTGGATGATACATGAAGGTCTTCCGCGTGACTTCCAAATACTGTCTTAATTGCATTGACCTCAATAGCATCCCCCAGAGGTGTTGAAGTGGCGTGTGCATTAACATATTGTACTTCATTATAACTAATTTGTGCTTCTTCCATGGCCCTCTTCATTGCTCGTATTGCTCCCTTTCCATCTTCTCGAGGTGCTGTGTAATGAAAGGCATCACCAGTTAAACCATATCCTAATATTTCACCATATATATTAGCTCCCCTCTTTACTGCATGTTCAAATTCTTCTAAAACTAACATTCCAGCTCCTTCACCCATTACAAAGCCGCAACGCTCGGCATCAAAGGGTCTCGAGCCCTTTTCTGGACAGTCGTTATATTTTGTAGCCATGGCTCTCAATCGACAGAATCCAGCAATGCCAAGAGGTGTGATACTAGCTTCTGTTCCCCCGCACACCATAACATCTGCATCGCCATACTTAATAAACCTAAAAGCATCACCTATTGCATGTGCCCCAGTAGCACATGCAGTTGATACACTATGATTGGGACCCTGAAAGGAATACTTCATGCTTACTTGTCCGGCTGCCATATTTGTCAATATTCTTGGAACAAAATATGGACTTACTTTACTATATTTTTGTTCGAGTGCTTTACCAGTAGAAATTACATCATCCAAATCAACCATTCCCATACCAATGGCCACACCTGTTTGCTCTTGCTCCTTTGAGTCTTCTGGCCTCCACTGAGCATTTGAAACTGCCTCCTCAGCTGCTAACAAGGCATAGGCAATTGCAGGGGTCATTGTGCGTAAATCACTAGCACTGAAGTGGGAGGAGATATTCAGCTCACCTTCTCCATTTCCCTTTGGTACACTGGCTGCTATGCGACAGGGCATCTGTAACAAATAAAGGCCTTTTTGTTGAGCAGGTTGACAAAAGTATCATTTCATAGTTTATTTGTTACTTTCTATTCATCTCGAGTTGTTTTACATTTTTGTATTTCTTTTATACTTTATATTTTACTTTTAACTTTATTTCCTGAACTGCATTGCTTTTCCTAATGGGACCCTTGGGCTTGCAGCATTCTAGTTTTCCAGCTGAAGATACAGCTTGACTTTTAAATCATTAATGAATAATAAACAGAACAGTAACAAGTAAATAATTGCTAATCATTTTTCTTTCTGGATTACAGTACCAAAATACAAAGGAAGAATTATGCAAAATAAATCTACTACATTCATGTTAAGCTTTAGAATCTTTAGAACTACTGATCTTTCATAAGTTAAACTTTGAAATTCTACAGAAATATCTCAAAATATAACAGAATGGTGAGCTATGTTTTTTTCTATTTTCAATTTGTTGATTCAACTAGGAACAAGTAAAAAGTATGCAAAATAAATCTACTACATTCATGTTAAGCTTTAGAATCTTTAGAACTACTGATCTTTCATAAGTTAAACTTTGAAATTCTACAGAAATATCTCAAAATATAACAGAATGGTGAGCTATGTTTTTTTCTATTTTCAATTTGTTGATTCAACTAGGAACAAGTAAAAAGTATATTACCTGAGTTATATGCTAAGAAATTGAAAACCACTGTATTCATAAAGGCTCAAAATTAACTTTTAACAATCATAGATATCTCTGATAAAATTATTATTATTTTAACTGGCAGGCAGCTAGGTGGGAAGAAAGCATGTGGAACTAATGGTATATAAAAAGAAAAATAATGAATGATATGGTGGCTGAACAGACTGACAAAAACATTTATTCTACTGTGTTGAGTTTGCTTCACAATCCATACCATAGCTGGGACTCCATAGGAAGTATTTAGGAATGGTTTACCATATACTGTACAGTATATACACTATAATAAAATGCAAAAAAAAAAAAAATCAACACCTTACAGCCTTTTTATTTGCTCTGTAAGGTTTCTACCTAACAGCCAGTTTAATTGCTTTGCAACGTTTTTGACATTGTTCCAGAGTGCTTTAATACATGCTGACTTCAGTCCTCATCAAAATAAAAGTAAAGTAAATGCTCTAACCATTGCATAACGAGGATCTGTAAGTGCTGTAGTTGCTACTTTCCCTGCAGTTAGTTGCATCCAGTTATGAGGGGCTCCAACTCCAAGGGGCGTGACAAGACCCAGCCCAGTCACCACCACCCTTCGCACACTTCCCATGGTCCTGTAAAGTTTAACAATTTAGTAATCTTTATACAAGTTTGGAGGCTATTATATCTACTCATTAAGAGTATTTGTTCCACCTAGATTGGCTGCTAGCATAGTAATATAAGAGTAAATTAAGTTAAATATAGCACAATACACTTTTTTATATTCGTAAGTCAAAATTTCATGAAACTACAAGAATACCACAAATTAAACTAAGGTATATCATGCTAAAAAGCTCAACCAACCATTATTGCAATGGACCCTTTACTAAACATACCTTTGGATAAAGGATAATAGACAACACTACAAAATAGGATTTGTAAAAAAATGTATCGACAGTACTTAAATACACATGAAAATTTAACAAAAATACTAAAGGAATGGTCAGCACCCGAGTTTAACTCAGTGTAAAATTCATAGCTTGATCATTATGTCCCAGGATGCCAAACAATATCTACCTCCCTCAATCATTGTCTATTGCTGGCTGTTTTAGCACTATGCTTTGTGTTTGGTTTTCAGGCTGATCTGTTTCTTGATAACTGTTTAATGTTCTTTGTCTCATGGCCATTTTGTGTGATCTTTATTTACCATTTGTGAGAAATTTATGACTATTGTTAAGTGAATTCAAGGAATATCACAAATTTTAAGTAATTTGTATTTTTCCTAACATACTTACCTCAAACTACTTTCTTAGGAGAGTCTAGAATCTCTCAATCACCGACCAAGAATTTTGCGTAGTTGCCTCCCTCTCTGCTGCCTCTCAAGGGCGTTCCAGGGCG
Source organism: Palaemon carinicauda (assembly GCF_036898095.1). Classification (NCBI taxonomy): domain Eukaryota; kingdom Metazoa; phylum Arthropoda; class Malacostraca; order Decapoda; family Palaemonidae; genus Palaemon; species Palaemon carinicauda. The sequence continues at coordinate 41,240,373 of NC_090754.1, read as the reverse complement.
TAAGGATACTCGCCCAGGTGCAACCCAGGTCACGCGTGTGGCCATGCTTGATACCCAGTAAGCTTCTGTTTTAAGGCCTCCTCGAACTCCAGAAGATACTCGGGGCAGGATGGGAGGGCCATTACCCGAAAGTAGCTCGAGGTAAGTATGTTAGGAAAAATACAAATTACTTAAAATTTGTGATTTGTTCCAACACAGAATACTTACCTCGAACTACTTTCTTAGGAGACTTATACTTTAGGAGGAGGGAGTAGCTTACAGATTGAAATGTTCGAGAGTTGCTTTGGCCCTTGAACTAGATAGGGGCTAGTTCTGGGAGTCCCAGGGAGAGGCCGGAGAGTAGGGGAAAGCACGCAAAAGTCTACCTTATGTACAACTCGCCTTTTATTCAAAATCCATACTTGATGTGTTTTAACGTCCCATCTCCCATGTAGGGATGGGGAAAAAAGGGTGGGGTCTCGGGAAACGGATAGAGGTTAGCCAGGAAGTAAGGAGGAACTTGTGTCGCCTAAGATTACTTCCCACGGCTAACCCGAGGCCCAAACTACTAAACTTGTTGCATGGTCGCAATGACTGGCCCGATGGAGAAGGCATCCAAGGACTTCCTCGTATAGTCCTTGAGGTAGTGGGCTGTAAAGATGGACTGCCCAGCCCAAGTGCCCGCCCGTATTATTTGGCCTACCGCCATGTTGGTGCCAAACGCTAAGGACATGCTAAGACCTCTAATATTATGAGGTCTTGGGGTACCAGGCACCGTGGAGCCCTCACTTTTATAGGCCCGCTTTATAACCTGTCTCAGCCAGAAGGATATGGTGTTTTTGGAAACTGCCTTCTTGACCGAGCCTGTGGACACAAACAAACTCTTCACCACCGGTCTGAGTTTGGCCGTCCTACTAAGGTATTTCCTGATGGTCCTTACGGGACACAAGAGCAGGTCACTAGGGTTGTCCGAGCGTGGAATAGCCGGAATTGAGACCTCGGGTCCGCAATTGAAGGGTTCTGGGTCTTTGCTACGAACTCCGGCAAGAACTTGAAAGTCATGTCCTTCCACCCTTTCGAGTGGGATACCTCGAAAGACAGGCCGTGAAGCTCACTCACTCGTTTCGCTGAGGCCAGGGCTAGTAGGAAGATGGCTTTGAGGGTGAGCTCTTAGTCTAAAACATCTTTAGAGATTCGTAGGGAGGCCGTGAAAGGACCTGAAGGACTTTGGCCACATCCCACTGGGGAACCCTCGAGGTGTGGGGATCACAAGTTCGCTCAAAACTCTTGATGAGCATCGAGATGTGACGTGAGGTCCCTAGATTGATGCCCTTAACCTGGAACACCTGTCCTAACGCTTCTCAAACCCCCTTGCTGGCTGGGATGGGGACCCCTAGATCATCCCTCAAGTGTACCAAGAAGTCTGCGATGTTGTGGACCGAAACGTCCAAGGGCCAAAGGTTCTGAGTGGCACACCATTTGACAAAGGTTGCCCATATATCTTGGTACACAACACAATAGGACCTCCGCAGGTACCCTAACCTCCTATCCGCTGTTTTCTCTGAGAACACTTACTTCCTTAGCAACCGCTTGATAACCTCCATGCGTGTATCCTCAACCCGAGGGTTTTCGAGCACCTTTTGGCAGTGTGGTTAACTTAGCAGGTCTCCTCTTACTGGTAAGAGCCATGGCGGGAGAATGGCTAGGTCCTGCAGATCCACGAACCACTCCCTCTCCGGCCACCAAGGCACTACCAAAGTCATCTCTGTGGACTTTGACTGTCTTAACCTGTTGAGCACCCGTCTGATCATCCCGAAGGGGGGAAAGGCTTATACGTGGAGGTTGTCCCAATGGTGCTGGAAGGCGTCTTCGAAGGCTGCTGTCGGATCCGGTATCGGGGAGCAGAACACGGGAGCTTCGCGTTTAGTCTTGTGACGAACAAGTCTATCACTGGGGAGCCCCAACGATGGAGGACTTCCTGTGCCACTTGAGGGTGAAGGGACCACTCTGATCCCACTATTTGGCCTTTCCTGCTTAGCCCGTCCGCCAGTACGTCCCTCTTTCCGGGGATGAATCTGGCCAATAGGAGAATGTCGTTCCTTTTGGCCCATTCCAGGACCCGAGCTGTGAGATCGCACAAATCCCTTGATCTTAGCCCTCTTGTTTCTTGATGTACATGAGGACTACCGAGTTCCCCTGAACGAGGCGAACGAAGATTATCAATGCCCTCTGCACTGCCATGAGCTCCAGAAGATTGATGTGCCGGGCCTCTTCCCCCACTCACCATTTCCCCTCTGCTGTTTTTCGAGGAGATGCGCTCCCCACCCTTCCTTCGATTCGTCCGTGAGCAGCATCTCCTGGGGAGGGGAGCCGAACGGAATCCCTCTCAACGTATTCCTCCTGTCGGACCACCAGAGGAGAGCTTCTTTGGAGGGAAGTGACACCGAAATTATCTTCTGTGGGAACTTCCCATTGACCAGAGGTCCTTCAGGTTCCACTGAACCGGTCTGAGTTTGAGCCTTGCTTGTGTGTCCAGGTCGAAGACTCTCGTGAAGACTTGAGGGGCTGTCGACAGACCGAAGCAGAGGGTCCTGAATTGAAGAATCTGGGGCCCCACTTTACCCTGAGAAAATTTCCTGCTGGAGGGGTGAATGGGAACCTGGAAGTAGGCATCCTTGAGATCCAGGGACATCATGAAATCCCCTTCTCTCAAGGCTGCCAGAACCGCCTTCGGCGTGTCCATCTTGAAGGGTGTCTTCTTGATGAATTTGTTCAATGCCGAGAGGTCGATTACTCGTCTCCAAACTCCTGCCACTTTCTCCACCAGGACGAGTCTGCTGTAGAATCCCGGCGACGGCTCGTGCACGGGTTGCAGGGCTCTTTTCTCCAGCATAACTTCCATCTCTGCCTGTAGAGCTGCCTTCTTCTCCGAGTCGTTGGGAGCTAACCATACCCCTCGGTGATCGGGGATCAGCGGGGTAGCTCTGACAGGAAGGGAATCCTGTATCCCTCCCTGAGAACAGTAACTGTCCATGGGTCCACCCCGTTGCCCCGCCATGCTTGCCAAAACTGTTTGAGGCATCCCCCCACCAGGAGCGGGGGAAGTTGTAGGGGCCTCTCTCCCTATCTCCTTCTAGGAAGGCGGTTTGACCGGCTTCTCCTTGACCCGGAGAGCTTAGGTCTATAGTAGGTTTGGTTCTTTGGTAAGAAACAATAGCAAAATAGATGAAACTTTTTCTTTTTAATGTTCATTACATTCTTTACCATCAATATGCTTAAAGTAATAAAAAAAAGTTAAGAGTTGAATTTACTGTATTAGCATTATGAGGTCTCATATAGAGGTTTTATAGGGTGTCTATGTGGTGTTTTGAATGGTTAATATGTGTTGAGTAATTTTCTGTCAATTGACAAGTCTTTGAACTGACTGCCAGTAATTAATGACCTGCTATGAAGGACAGTATGATTGTACAGCGTTATAAGGGATACTTCATCTTTGAGGTAACATTCCGAGAAGAATATTTTATCGTTATCACAACAAAATCCCCATGATAGGTATTCCTTACAGTATTCATTTTCCAACGCTATTCAGTAAGAGATCTTTTATACAGTACTATGTCCCTTTGGTCCGAGCTGCATTACATTCTATGTTATGATTTTCCTTCATATTTTGGTCTCTTCCAAAGCACTGTCCAATATATTTCAACTTTACCCTCTACCTTTTGTTAAAGAGCAAATCCTTCAATTGAACCCTATCAGTCTGGCAATGTGACTCAATGTCTCATTAAGCTACATGGTAATCATACTAATCGGTGTACCAATTCTACTTTCCTTTACATTTTGCATTTCTTAACATCAGGAAATTAATTAATGCTAGTTTCAGTTTCTATACACGTCATCTTAATGTCACATTACCACAAGAAACATTTTTAAACTCATATGATTCATCTGGAAAAAATCATTCAAATAAGTAAATATTTGAGTAAACTATAGTTAAAGAAATTGAACAGCTGTGTACCTAGAGACTAAGGACATATATGACAAATGAAAAGATTAAAACAATATTGTTGGGGGCAATGGGATGTTGCAAATTAGCTTTAGAAATGTCTGTATGACCACAATTATAATAAAAAAAGTGGTTTAATCAGATAATTTAATTATTATTCTTAATCCTCATAAGACTGGTCTAAGGGGAATATTTTTAATTTTCATACTTTATGTATTATATTGCAACTGGTTAGAAATTCACAGATTGGATAAATTGAAAATGTTGAAGATTCTGAAAAAATTTCTTTTGAGGATTTGTTTCCAATACCAGTACTGTAATTTATATGCATTTTGGCTTGAAAACTGAACCATAAAAATAGGTTTTATTGTAAATTTTATTTCTCGTTGTCTAAGCCTTAGGACTGAGTTATGTGGGGGGTTTTTTATTGAATACAGCACCCATAGGTAAAGCATGTTCGATTCAAAGGTTGAGTAATATTTCAATATGGCACTCTTTTAGGAATGAACCACACAGCAAACAAACTTTAAATCCCCTTAATTTCCATGAATCTACCTTGATGTTCGTATTTCTTCTTCAGAAACCCAGTTTAATCGATATTACCCATAAAATTTGTAACATTTTCCCATTTTCTTTCATTTCAACAAATAGGCCTACAGTCTTTGTGTAACATTATTGCTGAGATATATATACAGTGCATACATATACCAAGGCACTTCCCCAATTTTGGGGGGTAGCCAACATCGAACAAAAGAAACAAAAAAAAGGAGACTTCTCCTTTCTACGTTCCTCCCAGCCTGACAAGGGACTCGACCGAGTTCGGCTGGTACTGCTAAGGCGCCACAGCCCACCCTCCCCCGTTATCCACCACAGATGAAGCTTCATAATGCTGAATCCCCTACTGCTGCTACCTCCGCGGTCATCTAAGGCACCGGAGGAAGCAGCAGGGCCTACCGGAACTGCGTCACAATCGCTCGCCATTCATTCCTAGCACGCACTCTTGCTGAGATATACCCTAAAACAATTATTTAAGATAAGTTTGGAAGTATCTTATTCTCCTAAATCAAAAAAATTGAATACTTCCAAGGCAGTTTACACACCTCGACTCTCCAACTTTGTTATGGATAGATTCAAAGAATTGTCTCGGATTAAAATAAGGCCGGAGATTCAGTTCACGTTTAGTGCCTAGACACTTTAACATTCACTAAGAGATATGAATGTATGCTTTGCTCCACAGATTCAAAAGCCTTGCGCCGAGCCTCAAAATCTTTTAAATACTTTAGTTCCTTCTACTGATTAACCTTTGCAATACCACAATCGTAGTCACTCTATAAGACTAAACTAGATTGAGAAGCAGAAGACTGAGTGGTTTGCCTTGATCCTAATATCCTTTCATTTATTAAAGTAATTGCTTATCACCAGTCTCCTATTACATGTGGAAGGCGTGTCATAACGTACGATTCCCTTAAATTCTGATGGGTGAACAAAGATTCAGCTAATCTGGATCATTTTCATCATGTTTCAGAAGCTAATTTGTATAAGACTAACCAGTTATTTGACCTTCACTTGGAGGGCGATTTAGTAAACAGTCTTGATCCAATCATTGTGCCTCATAAAAGAAAATGCCTAAATTCAGGTTATGCATTAAATGGTTATCACTTTCAATTGGAATGAAAAAGTTTCCCTTAACTGTTCAATAAGTTTTAAATAAACTCAGTTATTTGATTGTATCAGATTACCGGTAATTAGTTACCTTTTCATAGAATATATTGCTATCTTTAAATGTGAATTGTTAATGCATGATCTGCCAGAAAATTTACTCATGAATCTCTCTGGGTAAGATTATGAGAAGTGTTTTTAGGATGTTTTACTGGGCAGATAATTTTAGTGTTTCAGAAAATTTCTTCAATCAGAGTAGGCTGTGCTAATTTATTATAGAGGAAATGATGAAAGATAATTCATTACTCGCTTATCTACGAATATGGGGCTGTATTTAACCCTTTTACCCCCAGGCTATTTGGAAATTTCCAACCCTAAACCCCCAGGGGGTTATTTTTTTCCCAGCACATTTTGCAGTATATTTTTTAAATTGCTCTAACAGCCTTAATTTTTGTCATAGAGAGGTCAGGTTGGTCTCATTCTCTTGGAAAATGCCTGAATTTTCTCAAAAAATTATCAAAAATATGAAAAAAAAAAATTTTATAGCATTTTTTTGCGAGGACGTACCGGTACGTCCATGGGGGTAAAGGGATGGCTTTTGTGAAACGTACCAGTACGTCCTTTGGGGGTAAAAGGGTTAATATTTGTTTTAGAATCAATCACAATTATCAACTAGAATTCTAGATCAAAAGTAACATTTCTACTACCACTCTAAACTTTATCATTGATAATGGCTAATTAGTTGGGCTTTTATTATTTAGGGATTTTAACATCAATCATTTCTTTCGGGGTAGCTCAGAAATCAGAAATCTAGATTAAGAGTAATATTCCATGTATAACCTCCCCAGTTTCACCTTCAACGTAAATTCTCAAGTAGTAACTAGGAGGTCACCTACACAATTCAGTAACAGCTATGGTACATGGTTTATCCCAGTTACAGATATTTTGTATCATTTTACTTGCTATATTATTTATAAATTTGTATAAAAGTGAGGATGATGATGATAATGACATGCTTCCACTTTTGGACAATACAAATTCAGTCATCTTATAATAGCGATGCGCTTCACAAGCTCTTGACAGCACATCCTCCCTTTGTTAAACTTTAGAAGTCAAGTGAATCCTCCCTAATAATTGTCGATCTGGTCATTCACACTCTGTTGCCAAACTTAACCTAGGTCTATCTAATATTAATTAAATTTTATTCAGTAAAGGTTCTGAAAGTACATTGCACTTTACAGATCAGGAGCCTAACACAGAACCTCAGAAACTTTACATATTTTAGTTCCTTCTGCTGCTAAACATTTGGAAACCACAATCATAACCACTCTATAAGATAACTATATTGTGAAGCAGAACACTGAGTGGGTTGTCCTGAACTCCAACATAAGTACACCATCTACTTCTCTGCCTCCCTTACTGAACTAGTCAGCTTAGGGGCCTCAAACGGGCTATGAATGTACTGATCCTTCTGAGTGGAAGAAGTTGCAAAAGATTCTTATCAGGATATAGAGAAGGTCCACGATCTACTTCAATACTGATACTCCAAGCATGGCTACACCTCAAGGTATGCCTGCAGATGCCCTCAAAGAACCAGGGCCCTTGACACTAAAACATTGCCTTCTTTCAAGACTCAGTTCGCCCACTAGTTTATTGTCTAGTGTAATAAAAAAAAGGTCACAGTTTTTCCACCAGGCAGAATGAGTCTCCTGTACTCATCCAAAGAGTCAAAAGTTGACAACCCTATTATCTTCCCAAAGTACTTCACAGCACCTGACCACTAGTCATGGTACGAGACTGCTTTGTGAATGGCCATAACGGAAGACTTTATTGTCACTGACTTTGTAGCTAAGAGGAGCATGCCTTCTAATTCGAGTCTCTACAAGGGGAGACATCCAATTAGTGCTCACACAGACAGGTCAACCAGAAGAGGCGTTGATGCAGTAAAGAATGGCATGTAGAACCTTAGCTGCCATTAAAAGTGTGGGGAGATGGTATGATCTTGTTGGACCGACTGGAATCAAGAAAGTTCTCAGATCTACAAATCTGATAGTCAGCTTGATCCAGAGAGAAACTACCAATATCCGACCATGGCAGCTCCATAGAAGGTCTCAGTCCTCGAGTGTTGCCAAGACGTCAATCATATGACCAAAGTCCTACCCATGGCTGGCTCTATGGTTGCCACACCAAACTCGTTGCACTCGAGAATGAGAGCAAGAACCTCCACAAAAGCACGCTCAGACTGGGTTCTCTGCTTTCGTTAGTACCGAGACAAGGTTTGGTGCCTCCTGGCCATAAAAATCCTCAGCATCCTCATCCCTACCAGGTTGGTCGTCATTGGGGAGAGGAAGGTCTCTGGCATTAATGAAACTTGAGACAGAAGAGGTGCCAAGTACAGTACCATTCCCTCTGTCGATTATGATGGAGAGTAATCTGCATTTCTGTGCTAATGAGCACGGGGCCATGTCACCTCAATCACCTATCCGTGGATGCTGTAGGAATCTGACATCATTAGATGTAGGGTCAGAGGAGGGAGAGAGGGCATGAATGGAACGATGTATCCCTCTTTGAGTATGGAGACCGACCAAGGTTCGGCCCCACGAAGTATGCTCGTCCAAACACCTTGCTAGTGCTCGGTGAATGGGTGCGGAAGACTCTCGCGAGAGTCGAGTCTGTGCTCACACTCAAGTGGAATGGACCGGCCTGGAGGGTAGTGTTATGCGCTTCTACAGGAGGAAGCATTCACTCGTAAACGGCTATCAAGGCTACAGGAGACGGGTTGTACCAGCAACTTATCCGTGAGAAAATAATTTCCCCTCCGATTTTTTGGAAAATGGGATGGACACTGGGCTACCTAGTCAGCCAACAACTCAGTAGGGTAGCCAACACTTCCCCGGGATTATGACCGTTGCTTCCACCCCGAAGGGTTGACAAGTTCCACTGTGAAGAACAGAGAACCTCAACTCTCAATAAAAGGTCAACTCCCAAGGGGCCAAGATTGCCTAGCAAGTGAACATCTTAAGTTGATTAATATCAAGACCTGAAATCAGTTGCAAGCAACTGCCGCGTGTGTGTGTGTGGGGGGGGGGGTCCTGTCCTCCAACTGTCTTCAGTCCAATGGAAGTAAGCTGTATAAGTATGCTTACAGATCAGTATTATCAGAGTAGCCAGTACTCCCTAAGGGAAGATGGTATTACAGCAAATCTTCCTAACGAATGCTGTTGAGTAAGAGACCAGTTGCTAACGACTGATTGCACGCAACTACTTCCGACAGGCAAGATTGAGACATATCTTCAATCCATTGTTGGACAGGTAGTATATACATAAGTCTATCTACGAATCAGTAACACAGAACACCGAGGCGTGACGAACATATGGCCGTAGCCCAACTTATTCCTTGCGTCCCAAAATTGATTGGAGAACGTTAATCAACATTCGCAATCAAGACCTCTTCCTTCTTACGACCAAGATCCTTAGAAATGATGAATACGTTAGTATTTCTTCGTTTCTGATCAGCAAAACTGGCATTAGTTACGAATGTTCTCTCCCAGGGAGGAACAGATTCACTTAGGCGAAGCTTTAGTCTTAGGTACTTACAATACTAAGACAGCTGATCTGAAAGTAAGGAAGGAATTGCCTGGAATTTAGAGTCTACCTCAAGGGTAGACTTCCTATGTATGGTCATGGGAAGGTAGGAGGGGAATGCATAACCTGACTTTCTGTAAGGAACATAACCATCGAATCTAATGATTTATTAGAATGGGGCTCTAATTGTATAATGGTACATAGTCCTTGTTGGCAGAAAAAGATCACTTGCCCGCATGCGTAACTTCTGTCCCTCCTGATAAGTGTTTAAAAACGAACCTAAGCCCACTTGCGGGAATAATGTATGTGAGACGAATCGCAACATCATTGCCCAAAGAAATCAGTTGTCAACTAGCTGTAGCATTGTTAACATGTTTGTGAACATGTGTGGACCCACAAAAGTACATGCAGCTAACGCAGTGATCAAACTTATGTCGGTATTAAATGTTTGCCTCACCGCCGTGTGAGTGGGACACGTATCCCCGTAAGTGAATACTTGCTTGCTATCATTCATAAAAGTCAGCAGAAGCTGACATTATCCATTGCAACTGGAGGTTTGCAAAAAATTACCTTGCCAGGATATATTTCACTAGCCCGTTGTGTGAGTTCTCCAAAGAGCTCTCTATTCCGTGGGGAAAACTAGCCAATGAAAACATCCCCGAAAGATTACGTTTCACGAAACTCGTAGTGACCCCCAATGATGACATACGGCGTCTGCAAGCGATCGGCCGTAAACGTATTTACGGCAATAACCCTGAGGTTTTGTCTTGGCGAGCGTGCATGTGTAACCAAAAGGAGTTAGTTTCATCCTTTCATAGGTTGTTAGCGAACGCCTGTACAGTAGTTTTGTAAACCTCCTCAGGGAAGGGAGTTTCCCATGAAGAAGCGTAGTCTCACATGTAAGGGTTTATTGGCCCAGAATGCAAATACTGTACCACAAACACTAGGTAGGTTTGTCCAGGCTTGTCAGTGAGCGCTGTTGGGTGTTTGCAAATGTTGGCGAACGCAGGCCAGCGTCGGCGAGCGCTAGCGAGTATTAGCGAACGCTGGCAAGGTAGTTGACTCTTACCTGTAAGGATGGGTACACAGCTGAAGCTCTGCATGTTGGAGAGTAGAGTCTCAGAATCGGTACTAAGGCGAGCAACCAGGGTTGTTAGCAAACCTTTGTCAGGCAGAAGAGCCTGCCCACCCACACCTCGCTAGAGCTCAGTGGAAGGGTGCGCATGACTTCTCAGCAAAACTAAGGTCTTTGCGAAGCAATCATACTAATCCAAGCCCCAACAGGAGGTTGGCGAGTAGCCTTAGGTCATCCCCTCGGATGGGAATGAAAAAGGGTGTGTTGGACTTAAAGAAAAACACTTTCTTCCTCGTAAGAGGTAGAAACCATAAGGCACAGGTCCCAAAAGGCCTGGCCTCACAAAGCTCTTAAGAGCTTTTTTGTGGCTAAAGGTATGATATCAGAAATAACCCTGAAGAGTTAAAGCCTACGAGACTCGTCGATGGGAGGCGGCGCCGACCACTTGCATCACCATCTACGACAAAGACCCGAAAGGGAAATTGCACACGGGACTCGTTTTGTACCCTGAGGGTACAAGCCAAGCCGAAATAAAGTGACGGTTGTTTACTAGTGTTCGTGTAAGTGGGGTGGCTAGTCTACACCTCACGAAAGCTTTAACTGCTGGTCTCAGCTATTACCGAAATAATACTCTTATGTAAAGAGAGTAAGATTCGTATATAGTGCCGGAACAATTTTAATATCCATTATATTATACTATACTATTTTTTCCATCTTTTAAAAATACTTAGCGAGAGTTAGGTATCTCTGTAATTGTAATTTGCAATCAAAACAAGGAACCATTTCCACATTCACACAAGTATACTCATTCTTGAGAAAGAGGGAATGACTTGAGATTATCTAGGGGATTACTGTAATAAAAAGCAAGCTATTGGATATAAAATTTATTCATAAAGAATTATGATTTTTTTTTAAATAAGGTGTAAAAAAGGCCACATTGGACAGTTACTATACAAAATATTTATGAGTTCACCCAGAAGTAAACAACACTGACAAAATTTCTATACAAAATAATCAAAATATACATAAAAATACCAGGCAAATATCTACAACTAGCACAACAATACTGTATTGAATTTTATACTGTACATTATAACTAAAATTAGCTTATTATACATAAAAAAAGTTTAATACTTTTTAGTTTTCAAGATTCAAATATGAGAGGTAGTGTGCTACTCTTAATCAAGTTCTGACTTTCACTTCGTGTTTAGCCTTTTCAAAACAACAGAAACTTAACGTTTACAAAGGGAATTTCAAGAGGTGATGTTTTTCATGAGAACAGTTACTTCAGAAATACAAAAGGAAAAGATTAGTTGAGAGCATTTTGTAAATGTGGAAATGTTTAATATTTAGAAAATAATAAAGTATTGGTGATACTACAGGTTTAGAATTATTCTTTAGCACAAAAAGTGTTATTTCAAACATTCATGATAACTTGACAAAAACTTTTTTTTTCAAAATATTAGTAAAGCACCAGTAAAAAGGCATATCAAAGATTTAAAGCCACAGGTAGCATGAACATTTCATGTACATTCTACATCAGGTATCTAATAAACTTTTATCGCACATTTAGTACAAAATTCTTACTGCTATGATTAGTTACCGGACAACTTTAAAACACATCAATAAACACATACAGTAGAGTATATATCAAAAGTTCCATTAGGTTTCATTAATATTTCCTACCCGTCTGCTACGTGTTCTGATGCCATTGCAACTAACATTGTCATCTTCCGACTTAACAGTACCATTAGAATCTCGTTTCAAGCTTAATTTAGTATCCTCTAAATCGCCTTCCTGCTTAACATTGTTCGCTGAGTCTACTTCCTGCTTTATATTACTGTTCACTTCTTGTTTTACATGAGCTTTCATGTCATTGCCATCTTCCTCTTTCTTGATATCACATTCTTGCTTCATTGGGTACTTTATATCAGGGTCATGTTTCTCCTCCTTGAATTTACTTTCTGTGACATCTGTTTCGTCATCACTCTCTCTCTCTTGCTTCAACTGCCTAAGAACATCCTCAATGTCATTACACCGGGGCAAGTGCTCCTTAAACTTATTCGAGCCCTTAAAAAGAATACCGCAATCAATGCATTTCCAAAGCATGCCACAACCTGAGCATTTCCAAAGCTGACTCTGTGTATAAAGTTTATTATTTGGTCCTTCTGCCCTCCTGTCGCCTTCAACACTAATACCTATTAGCTTACAAGAATTACACTGATGAGGCTCATCTGGGTTCTCACCACAGTCACAAGATGCATCAGGCTCCGGACTTTCCACCCTGCGGTGCCCCGTCACAAAGCAATGTAACTTCAAGGAGGACTCTGATGGGAAGTGGCTAGAACAACCCTGACACTGAAATGGGACATCATCTAAACACAGAATATCACTCATGTCTTACCTATGAGAATTGAGTTCCCTCCAAAAAAACTTAGGAGTCTCTTGAGGGCAAATTCAAAACAGAAATGGTAATTTTCCTCCAACCATTAAGTAATCAAAGGGTATAATGGGTCCTTTATGATCTTGGTTGATAAGAATGATTTTCCTTAATGTTCCCTCGTTAACATTCACGGTCAACCTGGAACAGAATCAAAATTGTGACTTCAGAAATACAAACCGAGCGCTATACCTATATTGCCATTCTCTTAATATACTTCACAAACAATGACAAAACATGTGAACATAAGTGTTAAACTTAGCAATAGATTATTCTTACAAAATACACCATAATTTCAAGGATGCCGTGCTCTTAATAATGATTCCTCCCAAATTATGCACTTTATACAGTACTTCTGCAATCCAATCACTGACAAAGTCAAAATTCTTATAATAAAATTTATTAGTCATCCCCTGATTTTCAAGAGGGTTGTGTTCCAGGACATCTACGCAAAAATCAGGAGAAACCAAATTCGCTACTTACGGGCATTTTAATCCTTTATAAACTTAAACTCACACATGCAAACCTTTCCCACACTCTTATAATACTTTCCTACACTCCTATGAACACTTTTAGTTACACATTATACGATTTATACAATACGTATAATTACACTGCCATTTAATATCTGTACAGTGTACGTAAGGTTAAGCTAGCTAGCCTATCCCAGCTGACGAATATGGGACTGCAGTACATTGTGCTATACTGTACACGTACACTACCGTATACGCATAACACTAAATAGAATACAGTATTTTAAAGCTACAAGCCACAGATATTTCTCTAAAATATTACTACTGTATATAATTTAAGGCTTGAATGAACCTTTTATGATGACAATGAATTAGCTAAGCTGTGCAGCAGAAGACGATGATATTTACTGCAAAGCCAATCGTAAGGTTTGACTGAAAGTACAGTAATTAAAATGACCAATTTAGAAAAAATTTGTATTTTTCCTAACAACGACAAAGTCGGAGATAATTTGTATTTTTCCTAACCATACAAATCTTAGCTATTTACATGGGGTATTACTTTCGGCGTAGCTGAAATGACGAGCCATTAGATTTTTAACGAGGGTTTAGCGAGGTAGGGGAGGGGTAGCTAGCTACCCCTCCCCCCTCACACACCGGTGAACTGATTCACTTCGCTTAGAGGTAGGACTTCACAGGGGACAGGGCTGGCGGGCAAGTATGTGTAAATAGCTAAGGTTTGCATGGTTAGGAAAAATACAAATTTTCTGGGTCGAACCTGTGGCGCCCGGCGAAAAGTCCTTCTTGTATACCTTTTCTGATAAAAACCTTCCAATTATACCAGAGAAAGATAAAAGCATGGAATGCTGAGGTTACAACCCTCGCGCGAGCACCTTTTGGGTGTCGTGTATAAAGCAAAGGCGCGTGAAATCCACTATTCACAGGTTGTCTTCCATTTAGTTAATTCCTTCGCCAAAGGGATGGGCCGATACAGAGGCCCTAGACACATCCCCATCGCCGCACCACCCACGCCACGACGCGAGCGCCATCTGAACAACATCCTTCTGTTTGGAATTCAAAGTGTTGAATGTTTTCGTTGTGCTCTCGGTCTTTTTTATCTATCGTGGATTTATTTTGTCATGTCCGAAGCTCCATCTTCACACATTCCAATGTTAAGTACCATAGTTTGTTTTGACAGTATTTTATTGTACCGGGCTTGTGTTTTATATCCAGTATAGTCTGTTTTATTATTCCCGTCTGGCCGTTCATGGCGGCCATTGTTTGTTCACTTGTTTGGGAATTCATCTTTATCTGCCCGTTTAGTACTCTGTCACTTAGGTTCTTGGTTAAGTCCCTGGCCTTATGCCTTTAGAACCGTTATTATTTTTATTTTTATTTTATGCTCATGGTACTTTTTGCAAGTAAGTCCAGCCTACGATCGAGATAGCGATTTAGCTTTGTTTTTGTTTAGTAACCGCCCGAGGCGTTCGTCACTCGACTCGGTTAAAGGAACAGTGCTATTTATTTTAAGTTTTAACGGATGCTATTCTTCGATCGTAGTATTATATGGATGTACATTTTTATTTTATACGTTTATAATAGTGTTTTGTGATTTTTAGTCCTGTTTTTGTGTCCAAGAGAGCGGGAGATTGGGGTCCCCGTTTTCTGTTCGCAGTCACGAGTTACCCCTTTCTCTCGTTTTCTTTCTTAGCTCCGGTGGGGGAGCGGATTTCCCGTTTTCCGTTTTGTGCGTTCAGCGGGTTCTCCCTCCCTCACCTCTCCCCCTCTGGGTGGATGATAACTTACGAGTTATTTATTTTTCGTGACTTTTCAATTGTTAGCGTTATTTTGGTCCGTGTTTCGTCCTCTCCCCGTTACGGCTCGGGAGTAGTTATGAACGTTATCCACTCCGCCTTGAGTTATACTCCGCCACGAGGGATTCTCAATAACTTTCGTTCTATTGTTATATTTATATTGTTTACTACATGGGACGGGCTTCATATTGTTTAGATAAGACCCTCCGGTGGCCCTTACTTCGGTCTCAGGCCACGGCCATATCCACAATAGCCTTTGTTATTACAACTGTGTTGTTATTCACAATAATTATTCAGGACCTTTCTTCTCCCTCCGGCCTCACCGGAGATCGTAAATACGCTTTACTATAATCTAAGCTTTAGTCTTTAGCTACGACTTAGCTTTTTATCTTTCACAATTGAATTATTAGCCACAATTGAATTATTCAGGCCATCTCATTATCCTCCGGCGTCACCGGAGGTCGCCCAAACACTTAACACTTAAAGTTGCCTTAGCTAATTAGCTAAGGCTCCTTTATTCAGGACATTTCATTACGATCCGGCCTCACCGGAGCTCCGGCTTCACCGGAGGTCGCCCATACACTTCACACTTATATTTGCCTTGCCTTTAGCTAAGGCTGGTGTTTGTATTTATTTTAAGGGCATGTCACTGCTTCCCCGACCCTTGGAGGTCGGCGGATTACTTTAAGCTTATTATCCTTATGTCATTAACAGACATTGGGTGCATTACAAATATACAGACAATTGAATTTTAAAGTGCCAACAATGGTATGGGGCAGTATCAACTTAAAGTTAATAGTTAGTTGTTTGGTCAATGCAATATGGGTGCTTAGGTAATTCAGTGAGTGCCAGAACTCTAAAATAATAGGTTTTTATCCCTTATCAGAGTTTCAAGCATCACCAGACTCATGTCTCCTTTCTTTTACAGAAGGCCCGTTGTACTGCTGAAGGATGCTCTGCCTCGTTCAGCGACCCCGTTGGGCATGACCTCTGCCGGTCTCATGCTCACTGCTCCATTCCCTTTATCCAGGAACCGGGACAGGCCCAATACCCAGTGTGGTTCCCGGATTTGTGCTCGTTCTGTTACGAGTTGTCGTCAGTTCTGCTGAATGATGATGTAAGTGGGTTTTCCCTTTGTTCCTTATTTCTCATTGGCAGACACTAATATAGACATGAATATGATATACACAGTATATTTAGGAGGGCAAACCCCCTCCTCCATCACTAATCACTGCAAATCTTACAGGCCGATGATGTCTCTCTTCGGTCAGCAAGGGCTACTCTTCGGCCGTGGGTGTCGGGCTTTGGCAGGAATGCCCCGTCTGGCGCTCCCTATCTCCTCGATGGGGATATGGCCTCCCGTCTCTTCCCAGGCTCGACTACTGCTGCAGTCTCTCCTGACCTTGCTGCCCCTTTAATTGAAGAAGTCAGGGCTACCATTTCCGTGGAGGACGAAACCCTCGTACCGATGGACATGGCTGGTCTGGATATAGACGTAGAACCCAGGGACGAGCAGGTAAGTGGTGCCGAGTTGGTGGAAACCCTTTTCTCTCCTACTCCCTCTTCTACCTCTTCCTTTCTAGGTTTTGATAACTCTAAGGCTTCTCCTCGGGATCCCTCTGCCTCCGTACGACCCAAGGTGAAGCCACTTCGAACTTATAAGACTTCAGCTTTGCCAGTATCAACGTCACCGGTCCCCGGACCCTCGACAGCTCCTGATATTCATATTGCTCCTCGTAAAACCACTACTCCTAAGAAGTCTAAGTCTACCAAATCCAAGAAAAAACCAACGGGTGACTTTCAGGTACCCTGGGCTGATCTCCTCCCCATCCAACTGATCAAAGGATTGGTCAGGGATCAAGTTCAACATCACTCTGGTGCAATAACAGAGATTAAGGATATGATGGCTACTCTGATCCGCGCCGGAACTCAGTTCCCTCCCCCTTCTGCCCCAGACGCATCGAAGCTGCCGCCCTTCGATAAAAACAATCCTTGGCGGTTTGCTTTGCATGCTCCATTCGTAGATGGCTCCCTAACTCTGGAGGGCATAGGCACCCGCCCTCTAGAGGACCTGGAGTTCTATCCCCCGGGCCTAGCATTCCCGTTCAATGGTTTTGTACGGTTAAAGGAACATGCATTGGTCCGTATGGACAAGGTACCGAAGGAAACGGTCATATTTCCAAAAGAGCAGGCCCAGGCTATCTGGGCCAGAACACTATCAGAGTGGGGGTGTATTAACTCCAAGCTCACCCCTCACAAGGGTTCCTACACTATTTTTACGACAGCGGCCTCCATCTCTTTGCCGCTCATAGACAAAGTCACAGAGCTGACTATACAGGCCATCAAAGAAGGCTCTTCCATGCCGGCTCTCAAGGAGACGGACCCCACCTCTTTGCTTATTCCGGGTTCCTCGGCAGCCTGGGATGCTGCGGCCTCTACCTTCACGGTGGGGAAACTAGACCCGGACTGTGCCTCTACTCTTTTCTCTGAGAAGCTTCCCAGATTAATAGAGAGTCTTCTCAAAACTGAGTTCGAGACCCGTACTAGACTTGCTAGGTCCCTCCAATCCATCACCTCCATGGAGTCCCTTGCATCTCTTTACCCAGAGGAAACGCTGTTCAGAGTCGCCACAAAGAACCAGCTGCTATCCTACCAAATAGATCTCCATGACTTCTGGTCAGCACGGGTTAGTTGCAGGAAGTTCGTTCTGTCGGAGGCCACCATCAGGCATGAGCCGAACAGACTGATAGCTTCCTCCTGCTGGGGTAAGACCCTCTTCCCTCAGACCGAGGTGGATAAGGTTCTTCAGGACGCAGCGAGGGCAAACCAGAATTTGCAGGTAAGGTGGGGTCTCTCAGCCAAAAAGAGGTTCGAACCCCAGAGACACACATTCTTCAAGAAGAAGCTGAGGTTTAGTCCTTACAAAGCGGCCCGGGGTACCTCGTCCCCACAGCCTTCCGCGGCCTCGACTTCTCGACAACAGGCGCCTCCTCAGCAGGTAGTCTACCTCGCTGCTCTCCCTGGTACACAGCCCAACCCCTCTTGGATGCCCTCACCTGCATACAACCCTGCCTACGAACCCTCCGGTTCCTTTCGTGGATACCAAAGAGGGAGTTCCAGAGGTAGAGGACAGTTCCGCCAACGCGGCGGCCCCAGAGCAAGGGGTTCCCGTGGAGGGAGGGGCCCTAAGTTCACTCCCTCCCAATGATGTGATGCCGGTAGGAGGGAGACTTTATCACTTCCGGGATCATTGGACCTTCAGTCCATGGGCTCACAGCATAATATCAAGGGGCTTGGGTTGGAAATGGTCACAGGGATCCCCTCCTCCACCGGTGACCTTCTTCCAGAGACCCACTCCCATCCTGGAAGAGTACACTGCGGAGTTACTCAAGAAGAGAGCAATCAAGCGGGTTCGATCCCTGAAGTTCCAAGGCCGCCTGTTTACAGTCCCGAAGAAAGACTCGTCGGCGTTGAGGGTAGTTCTGGACTTGTCGAAGCTCAACTCTTACATCCTTTGCGACAAGTTCCGTATGCTGACTATCTCTCAGGTACGGACCTTACTTCCCCGTGGGGCCGTCACCACCTCTATCGATCTTACCGACGCCTATTATCATGTCCCAGTAGCTCGAAACTTCTCTCCTTATCTAGGCTTCCGTCTCGGCAAGAGAGCCTTCGCATTCAAAGTCATGCCCTTCGGTCTCAGCATTGCCCCCAGGGTATTCACGAAACTGGGGGAGACGGTGCTCGAGCAACTCAGACACCAAGGGATACAAATCGTCGCCTATCTGGACGATTGGCTCATTTGGGCCCAGTCGCACCAGGAATGCAAAAGAGCTACGTCGAAGGTACTCCATTTTCTCGCCAAACTGGGCTTCCAAGTCAACCTCCGGAAGTCCCGCCTACAACCATCAAGCCTCTTCGAATGGTTAGGCATCCGTTGGGACCTCTCAAAGCACAAGCTCTCCCTTCCTCCCAAGAAGGTGAGGGAGATAGCTTCCAAGGTCAGGAACTTTCTCAAACACAAACAGGTGTCCAGAAGAGCTTTAGAACGAGTCCTCGGCCTACTCCAGTTTGCCTCACTGACCGATCTCCTATTAAAAGCCAAACTCAAAGACATCAATCGAGTTTGGAGAAAGAGGGCGACAATACCTTTAAGAGACAAGACCTCGAAGATCCCCTCTGTCTTGAAAATGAGACTACAACCATGGTCCGATCGGAGGAACCTCTCCAAGTCGGTTCCTCTACAGTTCCCCTCTCCACAAGTGACAATTCATACCGACGCGTCTCTGAGTGGTTGGGGGGGTTACTCCCAACATCAGATGTGTCAGGGCTCTTGGTCACCCGCCATGAGACAGTTCCATATCAATGTTCTCGAAGCCATGGCGGTGTTCTTGACCCTGAAGAGAATCTCCCCTCCGAGGTCGACCCACATCAGAGTAGTCTCAGACAGCACGGCCGTAGTCCACTGCCTCAACAGGGGGGGGTCCAAATCACCCAACCTGAATCAGATCCTAGTCACTATCTTCACCTTGGCAGCCGACAAAGACTGGTTCCTGTCAGCAACTCACCTAGCAGGAGTCCAGAATGTGATAGCAGACGCATTATCCAGGACGAGCCCACTGGAATCGGAGTGGTCCCTGGACATGCACTCCTTCCGGTGGATACTCAGGCTGGTTCCAGGTCTCCAGGTAGATCTATTCGCGACCCGACTCAATCACAAACTCCCGTGTTATGTGACACCGAACCTGGACCCTCAGGCTTATGCCATGGACGCATTAACCCTGGATTGGAACCATTGGCAGAAGATCTTCTTATTCCCTCCAGTGAATCTTCTACTGAAAGTCTTGCACAAACTCCGCTCCTTCAACGGGGTAGTAGCTTTAGTGGCACCTCACTGGCCAAAGAGCAGTTGGTTTCCTCTCCTCCTCGAGTTGAAACTCCGTCCCTTCCGGATCCCATTCCCCAAACTGACCCAGGTGGTCCAAACACGGACTGTGTCAGATTCCTCAAGGATAGCCAAAACCCTAACTTTGTGGATTTCATGAAGTTTGCGGCACGTAGGGACGCAAACATCGACCCAGATAATGTCCTCTTTATAGAATCAGACAAAAGGGACTCAACGATTCGCCAATATGATTCGGCGGTTAAGAAACTAGCGGATTTCTTAAGGACTTCAGACCATTCGGTTATGACTCCTAATTTAGCCATCTCCTTCTTTAGGTCCATTTTTGACAAAGGCCTAGCAGCTAGCACTATAACCACCATTAAGTCAGCTCTGAGGAAAGTCTTCCTGGTTGGGTTTAACATTAACCTGGCGGAGTCTTATTTCTCATCTATTCCAAAAGCATGTGCTAGGCTTCGACCTTCGGTCCGTCCTCAAAAGGTCTCTTGGTCTCTAAATGATGTCCTCAAACTGGCCTCCGACACGGACAACGAATCCTGCTCTTATATCACTCTTCTTAGGAAGACTTTATTTCTAACAGCTTTGGCCTCGGGTTCCAGAATCTCAGAACTAGCAGCTCTCTCACGAAACTCAGAGAACATGGATTTCCTCCCTTCAGGTGAGGTACTTCTTTCACCAGACAGGGCGTTCCTAGCTAAGAACGAGGACCCCCAAAATAGGTGGTCCCCTTGGAAGATTATTCCTCTTCTCCAAGATACTTCTCTTTGTCCGGTCACCACTCTCAGGGCCTTTTTAGCAAGGACCGCTACCCAATCGTCTGGCCCCTTGTTTATCAGAGAACAAGGAGGTACCATTTCCATACGTGGCATTAGGCAACAGATCCTATACTTCATTAAACAAGCCAATCCGGGATCATTTCCCCATGCTCATGATATCCGATCGATAGCTACCTCCATCAACTATTTCCAGAATATGGACTTTGATAACCTTAAGAAGTACACGGGTTGGAAATCTCCTATGGTCTTCAAACGCCACTATCTAAAGAACTTACAGGCTCTTAAATATCCAACGGTTGCAGCTGGGAGCCTTATCTCTCCCCATTGATCTTTTGTTCTTCCTTTCATCCATCTCTTCTCTTCTCCCTCCTACCCGCCACTCGCACCACGACGCCGCTTCCTTGGTGGTTCGTTAGCCCTAAGTGTATTACATATTAGGTTAATATGATTGTAACTATTATTGTTTTCCCTTGTTATTAAGTTGGGATATTCTTAGCCATGTCAGTATTGTTGCATGTTTTCCTCTGATACTCAGAGGTTTCCTTGTTATCATGTTTGTTTATCCTTACTCTCACTATACCCTGTGGCTAGTTTATATTTTATGCCTACTTACCTGAATTATATATGATTTTCTTTACATGGTGTTGTTTCTCTCCCCTTATTAAATTAGTAGTTATTGTTGGGCTTGGAAGGCATTCTCTGGTACATTTTCGCCCGGCGCCACAGGTTCGACCCAGAAAAGGGATTTTGACGAAGGAAAAATCTATTTCTGGGGAGAGACCTGTGGCGCCCGGCGAAACCCTTCCCCTTATTTTACACGATCCCACCCTTTCCTTTCCAAGCCATCATGGTCAATACAGAAGGATGTTGTTCAGATGGCGCTCGCGTCGTGGCGTGGGTGGTGCGGCGATGGGGATGTGTCTAGGGCCTCTGTATCGGCCCATCCCTTTGGCGAAGGAATTAACTAAATGGAAGACAACCTGTGAATAGTGGATTTCACGCGCCTTTGCTTTATACACGACACCCAAAAGGTGCTCGCGCGAGGGTTGTAACCTCAGCATTCCATGCTTTTATCTTTCTCTGGTATAATTGGAAGGTTTTTATCAGAAAAGGTATACAAGAAGGACTTTTCGCCGGGCGCCACAGGTCTCTCCCCAGAAATAGATTTTTCCTTCGTCAAAATCCCTTATCTCCGAATTTGTCATTTGTTCCGTAACCGAAATACAAACCATGCTATTTCCATGGGGTGACTCAAACCATGCTATTTACATGGGGTGACTCAACCCTTCGGTAGGGTGGTAAGTCCCAGCTTTACTGGCTTTGCCGGGGACTCAGGATCCGAGTGTGTAGCACTCGAGATAAGGAGTTCCTGCACCTCGCAGCAAGGAACGTGCGGGCTACATAAGCAAGTGTGTGAAGGAAAGAAGTGTGACTCGTCCTAGGAAGTTGACCTAAAGTCCTTTAGATGGAAATCTAGGCTAGGACATTCCCAATACCACCTCGTCAGGGTATGGGGGACACGAAAGTATTGTATTAATACTCGGAACACAAGGAAGCATGGTTTACCTGCAGTGGTTTGAGGTCAGCTGCGCAGAGAACCCAGGATGCTGCTTTCCTCAAGAGAGTGGAGGATGAAGAAAAGAGTAAGGGGCAGACATACTTTTTCATTCATGCAGACTAAAACTGGGTAACAATACCCTCAACCTTCTGCTACTTGTCCATTAAGGAGCCTGAGGTTAGACCAGCTGTTGTGCAGCCACCACAGGGGCGATAGAGAACGTATCGAGCCTCCTGTGGGTCACGTCCTGCAGGTAGTGGGCTGTGAAGGTCGTTTGACGCTTCCAGACCCCATCTTGTAGAACCTGCGTCACAGAGAAGTTTCTCTTGAAGGCCAGGGACGTAGTGATGCCTCTGACATCGTGTGCTCTCGGGCGACGTGACGGAGGAGGGTCTGGATTTAGGGAATGGTGGATAACCCTGCGAATCCAAGCTGAGATGGTGTTCTTAGTGACCCTCCTCTTCGTCCTTCGTGTGCTCACAAACAGGGCTTGCACTCGAGGACAAACTGCAGCTATTCTCTACAGATAGAGCCTCGGACTCCTTACTGGGCACAGTAGGAGATGGTCTGGGTCATCTGTTACAGAACGGAGACTCGAAATCCTGAAGGCGTCGAACCGTGGGTCCGGAACTCCAAGATTCTGAGTCTTAGCAACAAAATCAGGGACGAACCCAAACCTTACCTCCCCCCATCCCCTTGAATGGGCGACGTCGTACGAGAGACTATGAAGTTCATTGACTCGCTTGGCCGAGGCCAAAGCAAGCAGGAACACCGTCTTCCAAGTCAGGTGACGATCAGAAGCCTGGCGTAATGGTTCGAACGGAGGTCTCTTAAGAGACCTAAGGACACGAACCACGTTCCATGGAGGGGGTCTCACTTCCGACTGAGGGCAGGTAAGCTCGTAGCTTCGTATGAGTAGGGAAAGTTCCAGCGAGGAGGAAATATCCATTCCTTTCAGCCTGAAGGCCAGGCTTAAAGCTGAGCGATAGCCTTTCACCACCGAGACCGAAAGGCGCATTTCTTCCCGCAAATACACAAGAAACTCCGCTATTGCTGGAATAGTGGCATCGAGGGGAGAGATACCCCTTCCATGACACCAACCACAGAAGACTCTCCACTTCAGCCTGGTAGACCCCTGCAGATGACTTTCGCAGGTGTCGAGACATCCTCTCCGCAACTTGTTGCGAAAAGCCTCTCTCTGTGAGGAGATGCTGGATAGTCTCCAGGCGTGAAGCCGAAGCGATGCTACGGCTTAGTGGAAGATGTTGCAGTGTGGTTGCTTGAGTAGCTCGTGTCGTGGAGGGAGCTCTCTCGGGAGTTCCGTCAGGAGCTGCAGGTCTGGGAACCACTCTGCATGATGCCATAGCGGAGCTATTAGGGTCATCGACAGGTTGACCGATAGTCTGGTCTTGTTGAGCACCCTTCTCATCAGACAGAACGGTGGGAAGGCGTAGACGTCGATGTTGTCCCACCATTGTTGGAAGGCATCTTGCCAGAGTGCCTTGGGGTCCGGGACTGGGGAACAGTACAGCGGGAGCTTGAAGTTCAAGGCTGTCGCGAACAGGTCTACCGTCGGGGAACCCCCCAAAGTCAGGACTTTCTTGGCTACTAGAGGATCCAAAGACCACTCGGTACTCACTATCTGCGATGCTCTGCTCAGACTGTCGGCGAGCACATTCCTCTTGCCCGGAATGAAGCGAGCCGATAGTGGAATCGAGTGGGCTTCGGTCCATCTCGGTACCTCTACTGCAAGATGGGATAGCTGTTGTGAAAAGGTACCTCCCTGCTTGTTGATGTAAGCCACCACCGTGGTGTTGTCGCTCATCACCACCACGGAGTGACCCGCCAGGATCCATTGGAACTGTTGTAGTGCCAGATATACAGCCTTCATTTCTAGCAGATTTATGTGGAGGCACTTTTCTGATTATGACCATAGGCCTGAGATCCTGTGGTTCAGAACGTGGGCCCCCCACCCTTCTTTTGAAGCGTCCGAGAACAGCATCAAATCCGGGGGGAGGACGAGAAGATTCACTCACTTTCGAAGGTTTTCGTCCGTCACCCACCACTAAAGGTCCGTCCGTTCCGTAGGGCCCATAGGGACCAGGATGTCCAGGGAATCGTGGCATTGATTCCACCAGGAATTGAGCCGCCATTGCAGGGATCTCATACTGAGGCGGCCGTTTGGAACCAGACGGGCTAGGGAGGAAAAGTGACCTAGAAGACGTAACCACGATTGGGCTGGACGGTACCTCCCTGCTTGTTGATGTAAGCCACCACAGTGGTGTTGTCGCTCATCACCACCACGGAGTGACCCGCCAGGATCCATTGGAACTGTTGTAGTGCCAGATATACAGCCTTCATTTCTAGCAGATTTATGTGGAGGCACTTTTCTGATTATGACCATAGGCCTGAGATCCTGTGGTTCAGAACGTGGGCCCCCCACCCTTCTTTTGAAGCGTCCGAGAACAGCATCAAATCCGGGGGGAGGACGAGAAGATTCACTCACTTTCGAAGGTTTTCGTCCGTCACCCACCACTAAAGGTCCGTCCGTTCCGTAGGGCCCATAGGGACCAGGATGTCCAGGGAATCGTGGCATTGATTCCACCAGGAATTGAGCCGCCATTGCAGGGATCTCATACTGAGGCGGCCGTTTGGAACCAGACGGGCTAGGGAGGAAACGTGACCTAGAAGACGTAACCACGATTGGGCTGGAAGCTCTTCTCGTCTGAGGAAAGGATCTGCGACCCTCCTTAGCCATGCTATCCTGTTGTCTGATGGAAAGGCTTTGTGGAGATTGGTGTCCAATATCATGCCTAGATATACCAGTCGTTGAGATGGAAGCAGAGAAGACTTCTCGAGATTTACCATGATCCCTAGATCTTGGCAAAGTCCCAGAAGCTTGTCTCTGTGTTGAAGAAGGGTCGACTCCGAGTCTGCCAGGATCAGCCAGTCGTCCAGATAACGGAAGAGACGGATGCCGATCCTGTGCCCACGAAGATATCGGGGTGAATACTCTGGTGAAAACCTGCGGTGCTGTGGACAGACCGAAACACAGCACCTTGAACTGGCAGATCTTGTTGTCTAGGCTGAATCTCAAGTACTTCCTGGAAGACGGTTGGATTGGGATCTGGAAGTACGCGTCCTTCAGATCCAGTGTACACATGAAGTCTTGCGGTCTGACTGCAAGTCTGACCGTGTCTGCTGTCTCCATGCTGAAGGGAGTTTGTTTGACAAACTTGTTCAGGGCTGAGAGCTCAATGACGGGTCTCCAACCTCCAGACGCCTTCTTTACAAGAAAGAGTCGACTGAAGAAGCCTGGGGAGCCGTCGACGACCTCCTGGAGAGCATCCTTCTTGAGCATGGTCTCGACTTCTGCCCGAAGGGCTAGCCCCTTTATCGATCCAATGGCATAGGAGCTAAACGACACTGGATTCGCTGTCAGGGGAGGAAGAGATGTCGTGAAAGGGACGCGATATCCCTGACTGATCACGGAGATCGTCCAGGAATCGTCCCCGAGTTGCTGCCACCTGAACGCGCAACTTTGTAGGCATCCCCCCACTGGTGGACATGCAGGGGAATTGCCAATCCTAGCGTTTGCGGCCTCGGCCGCTCCCTCTAGGATTCTTGCCTCCCCCGGAGGACTTTCTGCCCTTTTGTCTTTGACAGGAAAGGGCTGCTGTTTGGACACCTTCGTCTTTGCTGCCGGAGCCGGTTTCGTCAACTTGGACTGGCAAGGTTGTTGGGGTGCTGGAGGTTTGTAGGGCTTAGATGTAAGAGCCCTTTGGAGGAGAGAATCGTGGTTTGATTTCCTCCACTCTCAGCTGCCTGTTCCGCATCCTTGGGCTCAAACAGACTCTTTCCTAGGATGGAAGAGTGTCTGAGCTTGCAGACATCCACGGCTGGGACCTTCGCGTGGAACCTCTCGGTCACCGCATCACGACGTTTCAAGATCGAGTTTGCCCACAAGTTCGAAACTTGGTGGGCCAGAAACTCGATGGTACGTGTGCCCGAGAGGAGGAAGGTCTCCAGGGCCTTCCTGGTGCTTTCCTTGGAAAGATCCTCGGAACGCAACAGGATGCCCAGAGACCCTAGCCAGACATCCAGCCACGAAGTGGCCTGCATGGCACACTTTGCGACTTTCTCCTGACTCAGGATCTCCGTTGCCGAGAATGTCACCTGCCGGTTGGAGAGTCTCTCAAGAGAGACTCCCCTGGTGAGCTCTTCCACGGAGTGGTGAAGAGGAAGAGCTAAACAAGGCTCCTCCATGATTTCGAAGTACCTCCTCTGTTGGACACGAGGAGGTGGGAGGAGCTTGTTACCAGCAGAGGAACGGCTGGAGGAGGCGAGTTCCGCGAGCTGGCCCTCGACCTTATCTCTGGCACTCTTCACCCCCTTGGGACCAAGGCAAAGCCGTGCTAGCCTTAGAGGGTTTTTGAGTGCCGTAGACTTGGTCCAGGACCATATCCTTGCCTTCACGAGGGGCGGTCTCGGGGTCCTTGAACTTGTTGAGATGCCTCATCAAAGTAAGGACCTGCCAGAAGGCGTGCTCTGCTTCATGCTGCTCTCCTCCTAGTGAGTTGGCAGCAAAATCTCCTGTCCCCAGCTGCTCAACTTGGGGGGAGACGTGGACGTTCTCCTGGGGCCTCGCTGGCTCTGGTCGAATCCTTGAAGAAGACTTCGGGATGGTCTTCGAGTCCTTCGGTTCCCTTCTAGGAGGGATGCAGGACTCCAGCAAAGAAGCCTGAGGACTCTTCTCCGCCCCAGTATGCGACGATTCTCCTACTCAAGGTGAGGTCTCTCCCATTGGTGCGGTGGGGAAAGGCCTCACCTCGGTAGATTCTCCAGAGGACGGGAAAGCTTCGTCCACACAAGGAGAGAATGTCTGAGGGGGGGAAGGAGCCTTCTTTACGGGCTTCTTGGGAGCCAGTTTGACCCTAGGAGAAGTCACCACGAACTCCACTCCTCTCTTCCTCTTCAGTGGGGACGCTGGTTTGAGGCCCAAATCAGCGAAGGCGGGCTTAACAGCCTGGACGACAGCTCTGATAAGGGACCCAAACCAAGACTGACGACTGACAGAAGCAGTGTCAGAGACTCCCACTGGAGGGAAGGGGATCGGGCGATCCTTAAGAGTGGACACCACAGGGCCTGCCTGAAAAGAAGAAGAAGAATGTTGCCTAGACCTCTCTGAAGACTTCCCCTCCTCCTGCGAGCGCGCTGTCCTGCGCTTGCGGGGGGGAATCGTGAAGATGATGACCTGGTTGTTGGCGCTCCTGGATGCTCGCTCAGCTGCTCGCGCTGCTAAACCCGTCGAGAATCGCGTATGGGGTCGCGCTGGCGCTCGCGCGATGGACAATTCAAGGGATCGCGCGCGGGCTAACGTTCGCGTGCGGAGATGAAGGCGCGGGGGCGCGCGGGCGGGGGTGCGCGTGAACACGCGGGCGAGGGTGCGCGTGGACGCGCGGGCGAGGGTGCGCGTGGGCGCGGGCGAGGGTGCGCGCGGCCACAGCGCCGAGCGTTGGCGAGCAATGGCGCACAGGCGAGCGATGGCGCGTAGGGCGATCGTGCTCAGGCGAGATAGCGCGTGGGCACGTAGGAGACCTTTGGCGCGCAGGGTCGTGTGCGCGCGCGCGTGCTGAGGGACGCTTGCGCGCAGGCGATCGATGCCGCGTGGACAAGAGCAGGCGGATGGCCAACAGGAGTAGAAGAGCGTACCGGAGGCTGCTCGTGGGCGCGTGCAGGAGACTTTCTGTGGGCGCGTGCAGGAGACTTTCTGTGAGCGCGAGGGCGTGTAGCGTCTCGTCCAGCTCTGGAAGGGCGCGAGGGCGAGTGAGCACGATGGCGCGCAGGCGAGGGCTGACGCGTAGGCGAGCTCCGAGGGCGCACAGGTGATCGCGGGCGAGAAGAAGAAGGAGGAATCTTCTTGCCTGTGCCCAGATCCGGGGATCGTGGGCGCGCAGGAGAAGATCGCTGGCGAGCTGGGAATCGAGGGCGTGCCTGGCGCATGGCAGGAACAGGGCACGCAGATGTGCGCTGGCGAGAAGGTGAACGCTGGTGCACAGGAGAACGCCAGTGCGTAGGCGAGCGCTGGCGAACAGGAGCACAGTGACGAGCAGGAGAGCGCCGACGAGATGACTCTGCCTCTGCTGCAGGAGATCGCTGGTGCGTAGGAAGGTCCTCAGCAACAGCAGGAGAGCGCTTGCGCGCTACTAACGTGGGCACGCAGGTGAAACCTGCCGCTGAAGAGACTTGCTCACATTGTGAGACAAGTCCTTCTACCCCGAAGGGACCGGAGGCCGTTGGAAAACGGGGTGAGTGGGCGCCCACAGCGCGTCAGCTTCCAGGAACGGAGAAGGCAGGTCCACAGGTCTGGCAGGCGTTGGAGATTGCGAACGATCAGCAGAGAGGTCCAGGGATGCAGCTGCAACGGTCAGCTCACGTCGAGGAGGAACCTCTGCGGGGGACGTCAAGGGTGAAGAGCCGAAGAGGCGCCTCCTAACCCCCTTTTAGGGAGAAGGAAGGCCTCTACGGCGCAGAGGAGGGCGAGCTTTGCGGCAAAGACAACCTCTAGGAGCAGGCACACCATCGTCGGTCCTCCGAAGAGGAGTCTCTGTCAGTGAACTCCCCCGAGGGGGAGAATTACCCGCTGGAGAGACCGTTGGATTCAGCTCCTCCCTCGAAGGATGTTCAGAGGGGGGAACTGAGCCTTCAGCTACATCAGCAACCAAGGCAGGGGTTTGACCCGACCCGTTGGAAGCCTCTGCCACAACAACGTCGACGATAGACAGAGGATCTACCTCCGCTATCACCGGCGACTGTTTGACAGCTGCTCCCAACTGGATCAAGTTAAACAGGGCTTCCCTGGAGGGCGAACCCTTAAGCCCCAAGGAAGCCCAAAGCTGCAATAAATCATCATTAGTAACAGAGTTATCAATATCCTCCCCCGGAGGAGGAGGAGGAGCTGCCTCGCTATGGGAAGCAACTCCTTCTTCCGAACCCCGAGGTTGGTCAACAAAAGAATGGCCTATGCTACTACTCTCCGGCCTCTCACAAGAGACCGTTCGAGTGGGAGCTTCAGGCAGCGGAAGAAGAGTCCTTGGAACTTTCCTTCTTCAAGGCAACCCTTGAAGGAGAAAGATCCCGCTTAGACTTCTTCCGTCACCGGGAAAACCTCTCCCACTCGGAGGTAGACCACTCCCTGCACTCACTACAAACATTTTCTCTATCACACCGTTGACCTCTGCAGTACGAACACAAGGTGTGAGGGTCCGTCTCGACCGCCGGCATGAACGTCCCACAAGGGCGGTCGGGTAAGCCAGGGCATTTCCGCATGATAGAGGTAGAGGCCAACTTCTGTACACACACTGATAGAAAAAGCAAAAAAGATTAAGGCTGTCAAAATGCGAGGGTGAGGTAGACACGTCTGACCGCCACCCGAGCCAAAAGTGAAGTGACTCAGTTCACCAGTGTGTGAGGGGGAAGGGGTAGCCAGCTACCCCTCCCCTACCCCCTCGCTAACTAGCGAGGGGGTAGTAAACCCTCGTTAAAAATCTAATGGCTCGTCATTTCAGCTACGCCGAAAGTAATACCCCATGTAAATAGCGTGGTTTGTATTTCAGTTACAGAACAAATACAAAACAGAAGTTCCTTATCAGGAGATAGATTCAGCGCTAGCGGGTTTTCAAGCCATAAAAACTTTAAAAAACATTGAGCAAGGTGGGGAGGGTTGCGGGGTAACACTCCTGCTACCGCCGACACACTCACTAGCTCCAACACTTTTGATTCCATATAGGACTTACTAGGGGAAGATGATGGCGGG
Organism: Palaemon carinicauda; assembly: GCF_036898095.1. NCBI lineage: Eukaryota > Metazoa > Arthropoda > Malacostraca > Decapoda > Palaemonidae > Palaemon > Palaemon carinicauda. Next base: position 41,210,295 of record NC_090754.1, on the reverse strand, counting down.
ACAATTACTGTATGTGTAAAGAACTTCATGTTTGTATACTGTATTAAGGAAAAATACAAATTACAGGTATTTCCAAATTTGTCATTTGTTCCCACACGAAATACAAACACTTGTTCTTTACTAGGAGACTCGCCGATAGGTGGGTGGAAGTCCGTTCAACTGGTTGAAAAACTTGCCCCAGAATTGCCACACCCAAACTTAAGGAAGCACACGATAGGGATCCTGACACCTCATGTAGTGATGGTCAGTAAGTGAGGGACCACTCTGTAACTATACCTAGGCTTCTGTATAATCTCAGGTTTGACATTATACTGTACTGTACAAACTGAGACCTAAATCCCATCCCCGTAAGTGAACCAAGAAATATCCTGGCAACTTGTAAAAATGGTTCTTCCTGCAGTCAACGGGAGCCAGCTAGCATGGCCTTGGATACTGTATCCCAAGAATAGCCACCACAGGACCTATACAGAATGTGTCTTGGGACCTGTGTCACGTCTTGCGGTGAAGGTCATCTGATGCTTCCACAACCATGCTTGTAACACCTGCGACACAGAGAAATTCCTTTTGAATGCTAAGGATGTGCTTATGCCCCAGACATCATGAGCTCTGGGTCATCGCTTTTGATGGTTGGAGGAAGGAGTGAGGGGACAGTCAAGGACTGCCTGATCCAAAATGAAATAGTTTTTTGTAACCTTCCTCTTGAACCTGCCTGTCCTGACAAGCAGCTGATTGTTGTGTGGGTGAGCTCATGGTGTACACTTAAGGTAGTGCCTTGGCGCCTTCACAGGACATAATAACAGTTGATCCGTGTCATTAGTTACTTCCCATAGACTTGCAATCAGGAAGGCCCCAAACCTAAGGTCTGTACGCCAGAATTTGAGTCTTAGCGATAAAATCTGGGACAAAACTGAGAATAACCTGCCCGATCCTCTTGAATGGGCGTTGACAAGAAGGATGACCATTTTGAGGGTAAATCCACAATCTGGCACTCGACTCAATGGCTCATAGGAAGCTCTTTTCAAGGAAAAGAGGACTTTAACCACATTCTAAAGAGAGGATTTAACTTTCAGCTGAGTGCAAAATAACTCAAAAGCTCCCTATGAGCACTGATAATATTACCAAAGAGGAAATAATGACTTCTTTCAGACTGAAGATCAGGCTTAAGGCCGAGCGATAGCCTTTTATCGCTGAGACTGAACAGTGTTTTTCTTCTCTAAGATATAATAAAAACACGGCAATCAGGGGTATAGTGGCCTCCGAGTGGAGAGATACCCCTTCTACATCAGCAACCACAGAAGGTTGTCCACTTTGCCTGACAGACTGCGATAGAGGACTTCCTTAAGAATCTAGATATCCTTTTCAGCATTGGTTGCAAAATACCTATCCGAATGAGGAGATGCTAGATAACCTCCAGGTGTGAAGTTGTAGGAATAAGACAGCTATCTGGTATATCTTCGTGTGAGGTTGACGTAGAAGGTTGTGTAATGGAGATGGCTCCCTCGGAACCTTCGTCAACAGCAGCAGAAGGTTCGGATACAATTAGGCCAAAGGGGGGGGGAACGCGTACACGTCTGTGTCATTCCTAGGATGTTGAAAGACATCCTGGAACACTGCCTAAGGGTCTGGTACTGCAGAGTAGTACATTAGCATTTTGTGACGGAGATGTCGTGAATAGGTCTATCAAAGGTGAACCTCACAAAGTCAGGACTTTGGTCAGATCCCAGGAGCCAAAGACCATTCAGAACCAAATATCAGAGTCTTTCTGCTCAGGTTGTCAGCTAGAATGTTATTTTTGACTGGAATGAACTGGGCCGAGAGATCTGATTGTCCCCTGTCCATTTCAGAACCTTGACAACAAAATGACAGAGCTGATGCGAGAAGGTACCTCTCTGTTTGTTTAAGTGCGCTACTACGGTGGTCTTATCACTCGTCAACAATACCATGTGGCCTGAAAGGAGATTTTGGAAGTGCTGAAGGGCTAGAAAGGCTGTCTTCAACTCCATTGCTGATTGAGATCAGAACATTGCCAGGCCATGTGCTGTTGCAGGTAAGCCTCCAACCCTTCTTTTGATATATCCATGAAGAGCACAAAATAAGGGAAAGGAGAAAGAACTACCCCTCGGCAAAGGTTGGAGTCTTGCATCCACCATTCCAAGTCTTTCTTGTGCTTTGATCCTATCGGAAATGGAGTTTTTATGATAAAACAAAGTTTTATGAATACTTACCTGGCAGTTATATATATATATTTGAAGGCTATATATATAACTGCCAGGTAAGTACTATTCATAAAAATGGAGTTTTTATGATAAAACAAAGTTTTATGAATACTTACCTGGCAGTTATATATATATATAGCCTTCGAATATATATATAACTGCCAGGTAAGTACTATTCATAAAACGCATGTTTCTGGAGGATTCCTGTACTGAGACTGTAGGGTCTTCAATTGCCACTGGAGTGACCAAATGCCGAGATGACTGTTGGGGACTAAGCAGTCCAAGGACCGCTAGGCGTTCCAACGGTTACTGCCAACGATAGACTGGCAGTGAATTCGGCAGGAGAAAGGGTCAAAGACACTTCCTGGAACCTTTTGATTCTGCTCTCAGATGGAAAGACCTTACCCTGTTGGGTACTGATGTGCATTCCCAGATATACCAATTCTTCTCAAGATTTACTACAACCACTAGATCATGGAAAAACTCAAGAAGCATGTTTTGGTGTAGGAAAATGGTCTCCACCAAGCCTGACAGAATCAGTCATTCATCCAGATGAAGGAGAAGATGGAAGCCATTGGTGTGGGACCAGGCTGAAACTAAGGTGAACACCTGTGGTACTGTCAGCATACCAAAGCAGAGCATTCAAAACTGGTATATTTTGCTGTGCAGACAGAATTTTAGGTACCTGTATAGCCTTAACGCAGGATAGATCAGGATCTAGAAGTATGCATCTGTCAAGTTCAACGTAATCATGAAATCACCTGGTCTGATCATCTTTCTCACTGTGGCTACAGTATCCATCTTGTATGGAGTCTAAAGGACAAACTCATATAGGGCCGAGAGGTACATCACTGTCTCAAGCACCCAGATACTTCTCTAAAAGAAAGATTCGAACGAAGAAACCCAGAGTGCGGCCTTCTCTAACACGGTTTGGACTTTCACCTGAAGGGCAATGTCCTTAGTTGATACCTGGGCGAAGGATGGTGGTTTATGAAAGATGGCAATGCATCCCTCAGAGTGACGAAGTTCTACCTGATACTTGAGAGTCATTTTACAAATCGATCAATCCAAACCTGTTGAGGGCTATGAAGTATACCCCAACAAAAGAAGTTTACATCTTATTTATATTATAAGATAAGACTCTTAGGTGACTATTCCAATGTTTGTTCCAAGTGTAGTGCTGGTGAAATAATTCTTGCCGAAGCTTTCGACTTCAGTGACTTCATGTTATGTTTACAGCTATATTTGTTTCTCTTAATATATATTATGGAGTGAATGTAATTCGTTGGGACGAGTGTAAAGTTTCTTATTATAAAATTGACAGCCTTTATTAAATATAATTGCGTTGCCTTGCCAGGAGTGAAGTAGGATAGGAAGCCAACCCAGGGTAAGCTAAGAAAATGACAGTCGAAGGGGGGTCGCAGCGAGGCATTAGCCACCCTGGGACATAAGGACAGGCCATTCAGGTTAGGTTAGGTGGTGTTCATGCATAGTGGTTTTGCAGTATGACAGCTGCAGTTCGGAAAGACTAGAAAATGGGAAGTATTTTTTATGCATGCAGGAGACCCTGGCCATTGAGATTTGTAAGTGCGTGGGAACAAATAGTATTTGAATATTACTGTATCCATTAATGTCTGTTACAATCTCCTAATATTATACTACAACAAAGTTAAACTGCCTGGAGCTACTGGGTATATTATAGGCTACAGTATTACTCTACTAATTTACCAGGTATAGATATGACAATACTGTATATAACTAATAAAGACCTAGGCTATGTTTAAGGTTCTTTGTTCATTGATGGGTAAGGACAAGGCACCCAATGGCAGATTAGGCTGAGGAAATAATGGTTTCTATACTTATTACTACCAGGAACAGGTTAATTATTTACTAAATGTAAAGGTTTAACTAACCACCTTCAGTGAAAATATCCATTTTGGAGCCTTTGCATATGAGAGGCCAGTTCCTCACACGTTCATTAAAGAATACTAGGATACATTGCCATGTAATAAACTACAATGAAACCAAGATGGTAGTCAACTAACCTAAACTTTCCCCCCCTAACCTAACTCACAAACCATGTCCTTACCTACTTACCTAAGGGGGGGAGGTGGTCTGACGCCCCCTATGCCCCCCACCCCCCTTACACTGCCATACTTTAAGGTAGACATAATAATACATACAGGTATCCGCTTTCATACATACACGCCTCCATTTTTTTAGAATCTCATAAAATTAGCAGTATATCTACGTCAACCTACCGTAGGTAAGGCACAAGTACTCAGGCATTTCAAACAATTACATTACCTGTTTGAAATCCTATAATTCAAGTTAAGAACTTTAATAACTTCCTATCTATCTATCAAACTGACATATACCACAGAGCCTTTGGCGACATTAACTATATCTTGTTGACACTTACATAACGCTTTATTCTAAAGCAAAATTCAGATTTAATCTGTTACCCCTAAATTTCAACATTTACGAACAATTAATATAATTCCTATAGTTTAGATAACAGAGGATAAACAACTTTCACTCTATTTAAAATGTTTGGATCGTGATACCATATGAGGGTCACGAGAATACGAGATGTAAGTAGAGAACGTCCAACATTAATAATACTTACATACACGAGAGGAGAAATGACACTTATTGCAGCCTAGAATTCGTACATGGCAATGTTTAATTGATTATACAACTTCAAAATCTCAATTGTTCCAAGTTTATAACCTCAAACATTTATAATTAACAAAAGAAAACGCCGGTGGTTATTGTTCACGTTTGCCAAGCGAACGCGTCCAATTGTTTATGTTTTCCACAGTTTTCAGATTATTCAAAGAAAACGACGTTTTATAATCTCAAAGAAAACTAATTACTTTTCTTTTTAGGGGTGTCTATAAAATTTTTATAGTAAATAAAAAAAAATCAGATGTACACTTCGGTTTAGACTACAAATTTAGACCTATAGGCTACAATGCAATTATACCTAAGCACATATAAACTAAACCAGTGTCACATGTGCATCCTTTCTGATAGAATTTTAGCATTTTGTCGAGAAATGTACTGATTTTTTTTACAGTAAATAAATAAAAAAACATACATTTCGGTTTAGACTATCAATTTAGGCCTAAACTATGCAATTATACCTAAGCACGTATAAACTATACCAGTGTCACATGTGCATCCTTTCTGATAAAATCTTAGCATTTTGTCGAGAAATGTACTGAATTTTCATTTGTACTGGGCACACTTTGGATTTAGTTTAAATTGGTGGAATGGAAATTGAATATTAGTGTAAAAAAAAAAAAAAAAGTATATGTTCTTATAGCCCTTAGATTACCTTTGCTTCAAATCAGTATGATAAAGAAAATAAGTTTTGGAAATAAATCAAATTTCTCCGTGTGATAATTATTAAAGTGTTTAAGAAGATAATTTGTGGCATTGACATTCTCTGTGGTCATGTTAACTGAATATTATTAGGCCATGTTTATGTTGATTGCTTTATAACTGCATAGAACATGATTGAATGTGCCCATTGATGGAAAATACTGTCATTATTAATGATAAATCTCCGTGGTCCAATTGAGAGTTTAGAAAAAATATATAAAAGGAATATAAAAAAAAATGTAATTTGGTGTCTGATTAAAAAGGAAAGTGCCTGAAGATGAAATAACATAGTCCCAATACAACAATTTATTAAAAGATGAAGAAAAGTGAATAATTTATCTCTTCTCCTAAATTGCCTAATGGGAAATGTGAATGGAAAAGGCTCACATAGAGTTATAGTGACCAAAAACAGATGACAACTTTATGGAATTATTTAAAAACAAAGTGGAAAATAAAAATGTCGCCTATCTTTTTGCGGAAATTCCGAATTAGATAAGCGTTTAATCATATGTGCAAATGGGATAGAGGAAATCACGATATTCTCGGGATTATTATGGGGTAAAATGGGTAAATATATAATTGATCCAATGTCAATATCTGAAATAGGTTTAAGTACGAGTAGAAAAACGTTTCAAGTCTTATGAAATAAAAAGAATAATAATAGTTTTTTAGTAGAGCAGCATGTAATCTGTGAAGATTTCAATCTTTAGATGGATGACGCATCATATCTTGAATTTTAAGCCTTTGGTGAGCTATTGGAATCATGATAATTGGTTAATGGCGAATGAGCAATAAATTCGACAGGGCATAAGTTGGACTTCGTTTTAAGTAATTGTTAATTGACTAATTCGGAGTTTTCTGGCATCCTGACGTCGAAGGTCATTGACGCCGATTTTAAGAAATGGAATGAATGATATTGGATCAGATATTGTGGAAGAGAAGTGCACTGTTTCCCCAATGCACAAGTTCATAACTTTTAGATTATATTTACAGACACACGCAGTGCTAAGAAAAATAACTTTAGAAATAAATCAAATTTCTCTCCTTGTGTATTTATTGACGAAGTTAAATTTTCAAAGAAAATAAATTGTTTGTCAATATTCCCTGCGGTTATTATTATTATTATTATTATTATTATTATTATTATTATTATTATTATTATTATTATTATTATTATTATTACTATTATTATTATTATTATTATTATTATTATTATTAGCCAAACTACAACCCTAGTTGGAAAAGCAAGATGCTATACGCTCAAGGGCTCCAACAGGGCAAAATAGCCCCGCGAGGAAAGGAAATAAATAAACAATGAGAAAAAATAACAATAAATTCTTTCAAAATAGTAAAAACATCAAAACAGATATATCATATATAAACTATAAAAAAAAATGTAAGTCTGTTAAACATAAGAACATTTGCTGCAAGTTTGAACTTTTGAAGTTCTACTGATTCAACTACCCGGTTAGGAAGATCATTCCACAACTTGGTCACAGCTGGGATAAAACTTCTAGAATACTGTGAAATATTAAGCCTCATGATGGCAACCAACGTTTAGTAGGCTTTGTATGGTTGATTTCCTTATAACTGTATATGATAAGATGAATAAAATGAATATAACAAGTGTCCATTGATGGAAAATACTATAACTGTTAAAGACAGGTCTCTATGGTTTAGTGTGTCAACGTCCTTGACTGGTGATCACCAGACTGAGGTTAGAGTCCCGCTCAAACTCGTTAGTTCCTCTAGTAGCTGCAACCTCACCATCCGTGTGTGCTAAGGGGAGGGGTTGGTTGGGGGAGCCTATAGGTCTACCTGCTGAGTAAACAGAAGCCACTGCCTGGCTCTCCCTGGTTGCAGCTTGGATGGAGAGGTGGCGTGGATGCTGATCATATGTATAGCCTATTACTAGTCTGTAAGGCATTGTCCTGCTTGCTAGGGCAACATCACTGTCCTTTGCCTCTGCCATTCATGAGTGACCTATAAACCTTTAAAAGAGAGAAAAATAAACCTAAAGAAAGAGAGTGGATTCAGTTGAAATCTAAAAGTACACGGATGGAATACAAAACTTTAAAGTGCGAATATAATTATCTATTAAAGAGGACAAAACTGAAGATAATGGGAGGTATTCATAAAAATGAAGGATATCCTTGTAAGCATAAGGTAGAAGTACAAGGTAATTCTCTGAAGCAAAAGGTAGAAGTATAAGCAAATCTTTCTTTCCATATTCATAATGATTACCTTTTACTTGCGAGAATATCCTCCAAGCAGAAGTAAAAGGTTGACTCGTGTTTCGGGAGCGCTTAGTTACATGTTGGAACTTGTAAGATTTCATTTGGCTGTCAAGACAAGAAAGAGTTTAGTATTTATAATACGTATTTAATGCCCTGATTTTACTTGTATTTAATTAAGTTTACGCATCAGAAAGAACACAGACGCCGCCTCGCCTTCCCCAAAGCCTCGCTGGCGACATCTATCCCCCACCCCTTGCATTAGAAGTTCTTTGACCTCTTTTTAGCTTCCCCACCCCTTGCATTAGAAGTTCTTTGACCTCTTTTGAGCTCCCCCACCCCTTGCATTAGAAGTTCTTTGACCTCTTTTTAGCTCCCCCACCCCTTGCATTTTAGCTTCCCCACCCCTTGCATTAGAAGTTCTTTGACCTCTTTTTAGCTCCCACACCCCTTGCATTAGAAGTTCTTTGACCTCTTTTTAGCTTCCCCACCCCTTGCATTAGAAGTTCTTTGACCTCTTTTTAGCTCCCCCACCCCTTGCATTAGAAGTTCTTTGACCTCTTTTGAGCTCCCCCACCCCTTGCATTAGAAGTTCTTTGACCTCTTTTTAGTTTCCCCACCCCTTGCATTAGAAGTTCTTTGACCTCTTTTTAGCTTCCCCACCCCTTGCATTAGAAGTTCTTTGACCTCTTTTTAGCTCCCCCACCCCTTGCATTAGAAGTTCTTTGACCTCTTTTTAGCTCCCACACCCCTTGCATTAGAAGTTCTTTGGCCTCTTTTCAGCTTCCCCACCCCTTGCATTAGAAGTTCTTTGACCTCTTTTTAGCTCCCACACCCCTTGCATTAGAAGTTCTTTGACCTCTCTTTAGCTCCCACACCCCTTGCATTAGAAGTTCTTTGACCTCTTTTTAGCTCCCCCACCCCTTGCATTAGAAGTTCTTTGACCTCTTTTTAGCTCCCCCACCCCTTGCATTAGAAGTTCTTTGACCTCTTTTGAGCTCCCCCACCCCTTGCATTAGAAGTTCTTTGACCTCTTTTTACCTCCCCCACCCCTTGCATTAGAAGTTCTTTGACCTCTTTTTAGCTTCCCCACCCCTTGCATTAGAAGTTCTTTGACCTCTTTTTAGCTCCCCCACCCCTTGCATTAGAAGTTCTTTGACCTTTTTTTAGCTGCCGCGAGTCCTCACTTCGTCAGATTCCTCAGGGAAATCGAAGGCATTTATTCTTTACCTATCTGGGCAACGAGTTAAGAGATGAATACTATCGATTTCTCCGCATACACTATCATGCCAAAGTAAATGACGAGCAACATGATATATTTACCAATGTCGTCTGGATATGTCCTTACTTCAATGGCGAATTTTGGGACAATCCTGTTGAAGAACTACACGTCACTCACCGTTCAGTTGAACCATTCTGCCTCCATCCTCGTTCCCCGCAATCCGTTTTTGCACCGATACAAAGCCTCGTACTTTTTCCAAGAGTCTCCTTTAATAAGACATCGTCGCAAAAGCCCAAGCAAAGGATCCTTCAAGGCGCATACATTATGATCTTCAAAGCTCAGCTGCCAACGGAAGATCCTGTGTCTTTCTATAGGTTGGGCGATATAAAACGAACGATCGGCAACTTCGGCAGCAACCAAAACCATATGTAGTTGATGGTGTTCCGAAGACGTAACACATAATTCTTACCGACAGCTTCCTATTCCGCCAGAACGCGATCTCTGTGAGTCAAGTGAAATCCTTCTCCCAGTCATCAACTCATTTCTTCTTACTCTTATTGACGCGCAATTCCTTGGTTAGATTTAGCCAGCTACATACAGATCATGTGAGGTGTTGTAGGCTAAGTTTGAAAAAAAAATGAAGATCAGGTCTTCAGAAGTCATTTGAAG
>NC_090754.1:41183064-41193064 GCF_036898095.1 Palaemon carinicauda | reverse complement strand
AGCGTCATCAACTTACTCTAGGTTAGCTAAATGCCTGTTACCTATCCTGTCCAATTCTTCACCACCATCCCGAACTGTTTTATGCATTACAAAATCCACGAGGAGGATAAACAACATTGGTGATAATACATTCCCTTGGAATACTCCACTGTCCAATGGAAATTAATTTGATAGGACTCCACTAACATTAACTTTGCACTTGCTCATGAACAGACTAAATAAGATTTGCCTATTTAAGAGGAACTCCATGATAACGCAGGACTCTCCACAAAATTGGCTGGTGCACACTATTAAAGACTTGTTCATAGTCCACAAATGCCATCAAAAGAGATTTTCTATATTTTGCACATTACTGTACTACATGTCTTAAAATGAAAATTTGGTCAGTACAACTTCTACCTTATCTAAATCATGCTTGTTCATCTCTCAGCTTTTCATCAATCTTTCTAGTCTCTTTGCTAAATATGATTTTTGTAAATATATCGTATATTACTAAGAATAAATTTACTGGCCGGTAATTTTCCTAGGCTGACCGTATAGAGCAGTCTTGCAAACATTTGGTGTAAAGTTCACCGAGATTTACTATTGTGAAATATCCTCCATCTATTATGAATTCATTTGTTTGGCCATCTTTAGTGCTTTGTCTCTTTTCACGCCTTATGATGCAATTTACTTATTACCTTTTTTCTTTGGGTACCAATCATATGTTTCAATATTATAATTGGTCACATAGAATCGTCCAAAAAATCTTTTTTTTTTTTTTTTTTGCTACAATCCGCTGTCAGATGCCAGGAAATCTCATCTGAGGGTGTTTCCTCGTCAAAAAATCTGTGGGGGAATCCCCCTCACCGTCAGAGCTTTTTCAAACTGTAGCCCCCCACACGAAAAAAAAATAAATAAATAAAACGCACCTACGCCCCTGGTACATGTAACAAGGCACCATTTATAGAGCATTGATATCTATAATTGGGTTTATGGTTAGTTAACAACGTATTTGCTGCGGTCATGAATATATTTTGGTTAAATTTGGGGTTTTTATTTCTATGGCTGAGTTCCAACTCTTTGCTTTTAGAATATTTGCATCTGCACTATATATTTTTGTTATACATATCTGTATTTCACATATAATTACCACAACTGCGAACTTAAAATCAGAAGAAAAATAGTATAATTGGAATTATGAAATTTTGATGCAATTGAAAAAAATACCTACCATAAAAGTATGTTTCAGTAATCATACACTTCAAATTCTAATAAAATCAGAGTGTTTTTACTTCTTGTCAAAACATGGCAGTACACTCCTTAGTTCCATTCATGTGAATTATTCTATCCAACTGGAAAAGGGTGATAGATTGATACTCATTTTGAAATATGTGTAGCAGCTATGAATCATATTAAGTTCAAATTAAGTAGGTTATTTTTAGCTATTTTTAAACCAAAAATGACGTTATGGAAGGTTCCAGAATGCAAGGATTAAAGAGCTTTTCACATTATTTCTTTTCATGGCCAATAGATGGCCTTAGAAGAGAGTACTAAATTGCTAATTACCCCCATCATACACTCATAATTTTCATTACTTCATTTCTGTTTCTATTTGGCCACACAATTTTTATAAAGCAGACGCACGTGAACTTGGTGTTCCTTGTTGTCTGGCCACAACTTAATTTGTAGGAAATAAAAAAAAAATAAATAACACAGAAATATTTTCTCTGCAAACAATAGTTAGTTGAATTACATTTGGGGGTCAGGGGGTCGCCAGATATGCCAGATGTACTAAAATTGGTGAAATAATCAAGTAATTATACAGTTATTTTATCTAATTTTCAATTACCTTTTTATGAAACCAAAATATATTAATGTTTCATGGTATGACATGTATTGTTAGTAAAAACTACGTAGCATAACAATATTGTCACATTTCTAAAGGCATAATAATGCAGACTTCTCTAGCTCCCTTCCTTAAACCGTAACAAGTTATACTTTACTCCCAATAGATGGCACCAGAGGCCCCTTGTCAAAACTAATATAGTCAATTATTTGAAAACCACGTGTGTCCAAAAAGTGTGGTAGGAAGATAGAGGCTAGAGAAGTGGTAGTTGGTAAATTGCCCAACGATCGTTTCCTTATTAGGAATGAACTTTTTTTATCAGAAAATGGTGTGATTTTTTTATGTGCTATCGGAAGCAAGCTGGGTTTACTTATGAAAGTGTTAATATTTCCTTTCTTCATCAGAACACATGGATGGTAAGTCATTTCCTTGTACTATTGACCAAACTAACAATCATCAGCATAGTTAATGTGGGTAGGACGAGTTTGGGAGAGCGCTGCCAAATGGAATGTCCTTGAATGGAGAATATCATTATTTATCACAGATTAAAATCATTTAAGCAGTATAGCTATATGCCAGAAGGTGCATGACTATGGTGTAATATGATGTTCTTATAGTCAGTGTAATCAACATAGACAATTCTAACAATGAAAAAGAAAATTGTCACATTTCTGTGTTTTCGCCAACGCCTGACTGTGTTGCGTCATTCACCTGCGAATTTGTGTTTGTTAATAAGGTCGTTCCAGCGTGTAAATCAGTTATAAAATAAACCTTATCACTTCCTTAGTAAATGCATGCATGTCAGTAAAGCTGTTTCTTGGTTCAATATAGGTTAAAAGAATCCATTAAGTATATATATATATATATATATATATATATATATATATATATATATATATATATATATATATATATATATATATATATATATATATATATATATATATATATATAATAACATTACCGTTTTTCCTTGACAGTAACGGCCACGGTTTTCCTAAGTCAATGATAGGCCAATCGTGAATATAAGAAACCGGATTCTGAAAAATCGTTTTGAGAGAGAGAGAGAGAGAGAGAGAGAGAGAGAGAGAGAGAGAGAGAGAGAGAGAGAGAGAGAGTAAGGCTGTTTCTTGGCTCAATATAGATTAAAATAATCCATTGTATATATATATATATATATATATATATATATATATATATATATATATATATATATGTATATTTATATATACATATATATATATATATATATATATATATATATATATATATATATATATATATATATATATATATATATATATATATATATATATGTGTGTGTGTGTGTGTGTGAAAATACATTGTATGCTTATTCTAGAGAGACTGGAGGAAAAGATTGATGACCAAATTTTAATTTTGAGACATGTTGTACAGCAATGCGTAGAATATAGAAATCCACTTTTGGTGGCATTTGTGGACTTTGAAAAAGCCTTTGCTAGTGTGCACCGCCCAATTTTATGGAGAGTCCCGCGTTACCATGGAATCCTTCTTAAATATGTAAATTTGATCAAGTCTGTTCATGAGCATAGGAAGTGCAAAGTTAATGGTTATGGAGTTTTATCAAATGAATTTCCAGTGAACAGTGGAGTACTTCAGGGGAATGTGTTTTCACCTATGCTGTTTATCCTCATGGATTTTGTAATGCATAGAACAGCCAGAGATGGTGGAGAAGAATTGGATTGATTAGGTGATAGGAATTTAGCAGACCTAGAGTATGCTGATGATGCTGCCCTTGTTAGCAGAACACCACAGGATTTGCAATGCTTGATTACCAGAATGCATGAAATAGTACACGAGGTTGGGCTGAAGATAATTAGAAGAAAGACAGATGATGAGAACGGAGTATGCAATGGAAGATGAAATATCATTGGAAGGAGAAAGGATTAACGAGGAAGGATCATTCAAATATTTACCAACTACGATCTCCAATAGAGGGGCTTTAGAATTAGAGTTTAGTGGAAGATTGAAAAAAAAGCAAATCTGACAATTGCTAGGTAAGTAAAATTTGGAAATCAAATTCCCTGAAATTACACATAAAAATCAGTCTATATTATCAGTTTAGTAAGATCGGTGTTACTCTATGAACATGAGTCATGGTATGACAATGAAACAATCTCCAATAGATTTATTAGATTTGAGAACAAAGACCTCAGAAGAATATTGGGAATTTAATGGCAGGACAGGATAAGAAATGAAACAATAAGAGAGATTACTCGAGTGCCATATGTGGATGAGCTCATGATGAGGGGTAGATGGAGGTGATTTGGGCATGCTCTTCGCACTCCCCAAGAGAGATTAGTTCACCAAACGTTCAGCTGTGATCCACAAGGTACTAGAAGAGTTGAAAGACCCAGGCCTACATTTGCTGAGGACTGTTAAGTGCGAAATAGGAGATGATCAATGGAACAAGTATTTATTTAAAAGCTCAATATAGAGACGACCGGCGAAATCTAACCGAGGCCCCTTGCGCGCCAATAGGCGTAAGAGGACATTATGATGATATGGTAAAGAGCAAGTGTCTGGCTAATATTTACACACACACACACACACACACACACACATATATATATATATATATATATATATATATATATATATATATATATATATATATATATATGTGTATATATATACATATATATATGTATATACTGTATATGTATATATATATATATATATATATATATATATATATATATATATATATATATATATATATACGTGTGTGTGTATATATATATATATATATATATATATATATATATATATATATATATATATGTGTGTGTGTGTGTGTGTGTGTAATGTGTGTCTTTCCGATCACACGCAGTGGCATTTCAGATGTATAACTACTTGGTCTCTCCTCGTCCCTCGGGTAGGGGCAGAGGAAATAGTCATATTCTGGTGAGAGCGAGTGTGTGTGTGTACATAGCTGTCTAAATATTTAGCCGTCAATATGACGTGTCGCTTACACAAGTAATTGAATAATGCACAAAACGCCACAGAAGCTGCATACGAATTATCAAATTATTCATCAGTTCATCAAAATATAAATCGAAAATAAGAGAGAGTCGGGATAGTGGGCGAACTTAATTTCCAAAGCATACATTTCTGGGTGACTTTATAGTATGAAGGCGTGAGTCATGTGACAGGTGACGAGACAGGGATGCAACAGCTGCGCTTTTGAAAGCCTGGTAGAGGGGGGAAGATGTCTCACAGAGAGAGAGAGAGAGAGAGAGAGAGAGAGAGAGAGAGAGAGAGAGAGAGAGAGAGAGAGAGAGGGGTTGGGGCATTTCGCGTATGTCAAGAAATAATGATAACTTGATAAAGATTTGTGTGATTTCATTGGGAATTATATAAGATGAAATGTTGTACACTTATTTGGGCTTATAATCTAGCATTTAAACGGCAAAATATTGATGTAATACTTACGGAATTACTAAAAAGGAAAATTAAGTACCCTAGTATAAAACATGAATATAAATAACAACAAAAAGATGAAGAAAATGGTATTAAGATTTTTTAACAGAAGGTTTACCTTCTTAACTCTCTCTCTCTCTCTCTCTCTCTCTCTCTCTCTCTCTCTCTCTCTCTCTCTCTCTCTCTCTCTCTCTCAATGTTATGAGCCCCTTGGTAAGTGATAGTAGCTTCAAGATAGCAGATGAATCTCAGTTCCAGAGGCCAATGACAACTGTAGGAAAAGGTAGATAACTATATCCATGCCCCTTTGTGTGGTATGAGTCACCAAGTGGCATGGGCACACAGCAATCGGAAAACCAATATACTTAGTCTTGCGGTTTTGAATGTGTTTGCATGTGACGCTGGTTTGAAGGTTTAAAGGCCACTCAAGAATGGCAGAGGCAAAAGACAGTGCCATTATTATTATTATTATTATTATTATTATTACTTGCTAAGCTCCAACCTTAGTTGGAAAAGCAGGAGGCTATAAGCCCAGGGGCTCCAACAGGGAAAATAGCTCAGTGAGGAAGGGAAACAAGGAAATAAGAGAGGTAATTAACAATTAAAATAAAATACCTTGAACAGTAACAACAATTGAAATAAAAATTTCTTATATAAATTATAATTATGAATTCTAGCCCTGGTGTAAATCTTAAAATATTTTCCTGTTTTTATCTAATTTTGACTTGTGATCAGCGCCCAAGCCCCCTCTCCATCCAAGCTAGGTCCAGGGAGGGCCAGGCAATGGCTGCTGATTACTCAGTAGATAGACTTATAGGCTCCCCCAAAATCCCCTATCCTTAACTCACAAGAATGGTGAGGTTAGAGCGACCAAAGGAACTAGCGAGCTTGAGAAGAGATATATGTTAGCTGATTTTTTTCAGGAGAGAAAGTTGAGTGTTCTAGCAATCAAGGAAACAAAAGTGAAAGGACAGTGTGTGTATGAATGGCAAATACATTTGTTATTAATATAGAGTTAATCTTTCACTTTCAAGAAGTCTCTTGAGTTCGTGAAGGGTTACAAATATGTTAATCTGATGATTTATGCTAAGAATGGGTGTGGCAGGAGTAAATATTGTCATGGTGAGTGTATATGGTCCAGTAAAGGAAAAGGATTAAAATGAAAAGGAACCTTGTGGGGAAGGCTTGGATCTCCGTCTAGATAATTTTGGAAAACATAGAGGAGTGATTGTGCTAACTGATTTTGATGCATGAGTAGAGAGAGAGAGAGAGAGAGAGAGAGAGAGAGAGAGAGAGAGAGAGAGAGAGAGAGAGAGAGAGAGAGAGAGAGAGAGTTACAAGGATTTTGGATGTCTCAAGGACTTTTTAGTCAATCCGCAGAGACTCCATTTGCTCTTTGGTAGTGCGATTTAGTTTAAGTATTTAGAGATATTTATGATCTTGTCTAACTTATTCTTGATTTTTTTTTACCGTTTTACTATTTACTACATCCACTGGAGGTCTATTCCAAGTATTTGCTATTTTTTGTGTGTTAAGAAATTGTCACTTTGAGTGGTGCTGTATCTTTTCAAGTTTGTATCCGTTACCTCTGGACTGATTTGTGCTGAGCGTGAATAGATTGTTGTAATCTACATTTGTTATTCCTTGAAGAATTTTAATGCCTTTATTAACTGTCCACTTAGTCGTCGAGTTTGTAGATCAAATACTGTAAGTTCAAACGTTCCATCCTCCGTCTATATCCAAATTGCCTTAGTGTTGGAACTAGTTTGGTGGCCCTAGCTTGTAGTGCTTCCAGTCTGTTTATATCCTTCTGAATACTTGGAGCCCAGAATTGGACTCCGTATCTGGGGCCTTACTAGTAATGTGTACAGCTGTAGTACAGCGTCTTTGTTTCTGTATTTAAAATGTCTCATTATGTAAGCTATTAGTTTTTGTACTGTCTTTTCAGCTTTTATGCTCTGTTTGGTGAAGATCTTCCTCCTGGTTCTCACTTTCTATTTCATTACCCATCAGCGAGTAATCTGATTGTGGGTTACTATAACCTTTGTACATGACTTTACATTTCCCACAGTTAAAAGGTATTTGCCATTTTCTGGACCATTCTCCTAGCCTCACTGGATCCTCTCTTAAGGCTTTTACGTCTTTTAAGTTCTCAGCATTTATGCCTAGTTTACTGTCGTCGGTAAGTTTGGCTATTCTACTAGTTAATCCTAAATTTAGATCAGAATTAGCAATGAGGCAAGGACGGATCCTTGAGGTATTTCACTTGTAACAGCTGTCCACTCTGAAGCTTCTTCATTGATTACAACTCGTTATTCTCTGTGTTAGCCAATCTTCGATCCATTCAGCTGGCTCGTCAATGATGCCAAGTGCTCAAATTTTGACCATTAATTTGTTATGAGGAACTTTATCAAAAAGCTTTCGAAAGTTTAGGTATATGATTTCCATTACCCTGCTATTGTCATAAATGCTAAACATGTGGAAAAATTCCAAAAGATTTGTCACACATGATCTCTTTTGTCAAAAACCATTGTTGGCTGTCTATAAGAAGATTGTTTTTCTCTATATGCTCTATTATTAAATCTAATATAATTGATTCAACAATTTTACAAGGCACTGAAGTTAGACACACGGGACTGTATTTGCCTGGTTCTTTATTTTGGTCCCTTCTTGTAGATTAGAGGAACATTACCTAGTTTCCATCATTGTGGTACCTTTCTTTCGTTGGCTATCTTTTGGAACATTTTGTAAAATTGTGGGGTTATCTCTTCTCTTAGTTCTGTAATCTCTCTTGGATGAATATCATCTGGACCTGGTGCCTTAGACTTACCGAGTCCTTTTATTTTCTTTTTGACATCATCCATTGTAAAGGTGATTATATTTAATAGTTGTGGCTCTTCATAATTGTGTGTGTGTGTGTGTGTGTGTGAGAGAGAGAGAGAGAGAGAGAGAGAGAGAGAGAGAGAGAGAGAGTTGTTGATAGGTATGGGGCTATTGAAGTAAGTGATAGTTGAGAGTCTTGTAGAAATATGTTTGGAAAGAGGCTTGATTGTTGGAAATAATGTTTTACAAGGAAGCACACACTTTAGATAAGTGTACTTGAAAAGGGAAAATGTCAAGGAAAATTGTACTAGATTGTGTTAGGGCATTATAGACAGACAAGCAAGTTAAGGAATATAATGGGGAGAAGAAGAATTGCTGTAGATATATTTGACCATTGTTTGATTGAAGCTAAAATTAAGGTACATATAAGTTGGAGAGAAGAGTGTGAAAATGTGGCTAAATTCAATTTAGAAAATCGAGTTGAAAAAAAGAAAGACGTGCATAGATCAAATTATGAGAAAATGGATGAACTATGAGCTATGGTTATAACAACAAATGAAGTCAATGGGATATCAGGGAGTATTTATAAGTACAAAAGAAAGAAGGAAAATAACTATAGTAAGTTCCGGGATTCCCAGGGGGTGAAGAGGACAGTCAAAACTAAAGTGATATAGAGAGAAGGGGGTTATTAACAAAAACAGGAAGAGAAGTTTAGCAGGAACTTTATAAGAGAATAAAATATTCTCATATAAAGAATTAAATGCAGAAATGTTAAAGAATGAATTCCTTATCCATGATCTGAATATCAGTCTCGGGCACAGTTGTTCAATCAACTTTTTGTGCTTTCTGTTTAAGATTTTCCATAATTCTGACCATCCTTTGCTTTCAGATCTCCCCAGACCATCCATTACATCTTACAAGATATGCTGTTAACCCTAACAGTGTTGTTTTTTCTTTCCTAAAGTACAATACTACATAGTGTTATAGAGTTTTATTCTGACTGCAACACTAGATTGAGGCATTTAACTTCCCAATCAAATAGTTTAATCAGTTGAACTTCAAAAGTTCAAACTTGGTTCAAATATTTTATGTTGAGTAGGTTAACATAATTTTTCCTTTCATAGTTGAATTATCGCTTATCCATTTTACATTATCTATTTCAATATATTTTATTTTTATTTACCTTTTATAACTTGTTCCTTACCTCTCAATTTCTTATTTTGTACTAGGCTGTGTTTCCTGTTGAGGCCCTTGGGATTTTACTATTTTACTTTTACAACTAAGGTTGTAAAATAATAACAATAAAAGGATCTTAGATTAAATGATGCAAGTTGGTAGATGCTATCAGAAGTAAACGAAGTCTTGGGTTGATGAAATGATGATTTTGCAAAGAATTGATTGAAAAAAGCTGAAAATATGCAGACCTGAGGGATGTAAGACTTACAATGATTGGGATAAGATCAAAAACAATTTTCAAAGTGACTGTTTAGAATCAGAGAAAGGTTAGTGAGAAGTCGAAGAAAGAAAAAAAAAAAAAAAAAAAAAAAAAAAAAAACGAGTTGATGAGATTATGAATAAAAATCCACCGTATAGCAGTAATGGCGTGATTGTTAGGCTGACCAGGATTTGTAAGATATTTCTGGATGATGGAAAGGTCCCAGAGTAATGGACGAGAAGAATAATTGTTCTTCTGTAAAGGTGATTGTAAGAAGTATAGGGACATCACATTTCTAAGTAGACCAAGGACGGTAGATAAGCAACAGAGGGGGCGTTGAGAATGTATGGCAACTATAGATGATAGCTTGTTAAAAACAATATAAAATTCATGAAACATGAGTCAGGGTATGCAGGCAGGAGAGTATTTGGCTTGGTGTGAAAGGGTGTGTC
>NC_090754.1:41170564-41178064 GCF_036898095.1 Palaemon carinicauda | reverse complement strand
CATTGCATTTGTAATATTGATAGTATTTTCATGGCTTGTCAGAGTATGTGAGCTGTCTTCTTGAGGTTTCTGTAAAACAAAAAGGGTTGAGATTTGTTATGGATGTTGAAATTATGATTTATTTTACATTAAATTTTAATATTGTATGCTAGATAAGATAACTTAATTATCAATTTTGGTATTAATTTCATGCTAAAAACTATGCACTATGATGGTTTTAACTATCATTGATAGTTAAATGTGGAATTTATCAATAGCCTAGGATAATTGTTTAGTAAGCTAATACCATTTTATTGTGACTTGATTTTTTATTTGGACCAATTTCACAGAGCCATATGTAGTATTTATAGAGGTGATAATTACCAAAATAGTTTTATTTCAATAAATTGTTCATTTCATAGGCTGGAATATATTGTAAAATTGCTGTGCAGTATTTATTGAATTTGGTAGTTAGTTTGGGATTCTTGATTTGGTGGTGAACATTGAGAGAATTGAAGTACGGTTCATGTCTTAAAATGTTTAAGACAAAACGAAACAAGACATTGATCATAGGGTGAACTTAGAGATGCTTCAAAGCTTTGAATGTGGAATTAAAGCACTATCAAATACTAATGGGTACAAATTTCTAATATGTACCGGGTAAAATCGATAAGTTTTAGAGTTTAAGTGGAAATAAATCAGCCTCGGGTGCAGATTATGGATACAAGTGGTAATAGTCTGAAATATTAAACTGATTTAAGCTTACTAATAAGAAGTCTTCAAATTATTATGCTTTCGTGGTTATAAACCGACATAGCTTGCTGATTGCCCTTATGGCTACAAAGGCTTTATTAGAAGCAGCATTCATGATAATTTACTCTTTTATTACTCGGATATTGTTATTCAGTGGATATTGTTTATATATATATATATATATATATATATATATATATATATATATATATATATATATATACACACAGTATATGTGTGTATTTGTATATAAGAAAAGTCCCACAGGAAGCCAAACCTTTTTGTTTAGGGTGGACCCAGATGAACAGGCTACAAGCAAAGCTGATCTAAACTTGTGTGGATTAATCCCATATTTGCCTCATTGCCTATCATCTTTTCATGATGTTCACTGCCAAGAATATACACTTGAATCCGCTCTCAGTACAGTGCAAAGGTCTGAATCAGTATAATCTTAAATGGCCTTCATGTGACAAAATAAGTGCTTTGACCTTAGATTTTTTCATATGTATATCAATAATGTAGTTATTGCTTTGCTGATTTTTGTTAGTATAGTATGAGGTTGCTAAGAAATTTTTCTGCCTTTTTTATAAAGAGGGAATCTGCTTTATTTATGTTGTTTTAGATTCGTCATTAAATTAGCCTTTTTAAGTGTACCTTACTAAGCTTTTAAGGTGTGCTAACCACAGACTGTTGTCGGGTGCATCTATAAAGTTTTTGCCATTTCAACTTTCAAGTGACCTGTAGTTTATAGTGGACAATTTTGTCATTTTCATTTAAACTTTGTTAGTACTATACTTTATATGATTGAATGTTTAGACTTCTTGCTCTTAGGGAATTGTTTATTCAACTTGTACTGCTGAATCTCACAGCACCTGATCCTGGTAAGGTGATTGCACTCTGAACGTTCAAGGCTATGTTAGGCTCAATGATAATTATTGGTAATTTTTTTTCTTCCTGAGCTGTATTTGGAAGGTTCAAGGATAGGGAGGTGTATGGTTGCCATTTTTCATATATTAATTTAGTTAAAGTATTTTACAGTGGATGGTTTGTTAGTATATTTATTTACTAATTGCTTTCATATACTTTGGTGTTTTTATATTTATAATGACCCAAATGTTGTATAGTTCCTTTTCATTTAACTTCATTGAGCCCAGGGAAGGTTTAATAATAACTGTTTCAGTAATATCCATTTTTTTCACTACATAATATGCTATTTTACAACCAAAGATTGTGACCATCACAGATCCAATGGAACTGTTGCTATAATAGGCAGTGTCTTTGGGAAATAATTTTAGATCAAGCATTTCTCAGTAATAAAAATCGATTTTTTGTCAGCTGGAGTACATAATGTATTGTGGTAAAGATATATTACTCATAAATGGAATTCTTTCATTATTCATATTAAACAACATCAGTTCCCAAAAGTTGTCCTCGGAAGAGTTTGCCTTTTTGGTTAGGTTCTGGTTATTTATACTTGTCATGAAAATAAAAAAAAGCTGCAGCTGTGTGTTGTAGCAGTAAAGTGGTGCAAGCCCCTGATGCCTAAGGGTATATATATATATATATATATATATATATATATATATATATATATATATTATATTATATATATATATATGTATGTATGTATGTGTGTTGTATTTCTTTCCGGTCACGGTCTGTGGTCTGGCCAGAGGGAGTAGTCGTACCCCAGTGAGAGGTATTGTAGTTATGAAAGTGGAAAGGTTGAATCTGTGAATGTGTGCTTATCTAAATATTTTGATTTTTGACGGGTCGCGTACAATAGTATGGAGTAAGGATAATTGATGTATGGAGTGTAGGATGAGAATTAATGTCACCAGCTCAACATCAACCAAAAAATAAACTGAGTTGAATATGAAGATCATTCTGCATCTAATGATTGAGGGTACACTCGGGCATACTATTCTATCTGGTTTCTCTTGTTATTTTGAAGTTTTTATCCTTATATTGTTTTCCAAGTTTTTTATAGTTTATATTTGAAAGATTTATTTTAATGTTGAATTGTTTTAAACTCGTAGTTTTCTTTATTTCCATTCCTCACTGGGTTATTTTCCCTGTTGGAGCCCTTGGGCTTTTAGTATCCTGCTTTTCCAACTAAGGTTGTAGCTTAGCAGGTAATAATAATTATCTGAAGCTGCATTTTTTTCTTCTGCGGGAAATCTTGAAAATGTCTTCGTTGGTCGCCGATGATTTAGTGCTTCCTGTCTGGGAAGTGTCAGGGAGTATTTATATATAGAGAAGGGGGACGATGTCGTTTCCGAATGCCTCTTTTTATCTCATCTTTTACCGCAGTTTCTGTCCTGAGATGTTCGCATCCGTCGCCCCGAGGCTTCTTCGGGCACGCGCGGATGGTCACCTCAGGATATGTTTTGTTTGAACCCTTTACTTGGGTGACTAGTTTAAGGGATGTTTCTGTATATACGTAATGGTTAATCATATATTTTGTTTTGGGTGAATGGAATTATATTTGCAAGTCAGCTTTTTTTTTTATTGTAGTAATCTTAGTCTTTTTGTCGCCCATATACGAATTGTTTTACCAATTTTGCATTATCGTTCTTTTGTCATTTCCTGTTTCTTTTTGTGTTCTTGCAATTAACCCTGCCGGCGGCCCATGTTGAAACAAAAGAAGTAGGGTCCTTGCAACATAATTAAGGAATATATCCGGTCAAGTTTCGCAATAGCCATTATTTCCTTCATAAATTTACATATATGAATTTTAATCTGTTTTGTGAACTGATTTATCTTTTTTGAAGTTTATATCCTAAGTAGAGAGGGGAGAACGGAAACTGGCGTGTGACCCCTTTCGGTATGTCATTATAGCTTATTGTCATCGTCATTACTCGCTTGGGAACTCACGAGTCTTGATACGTAATTCAAACGTTATTCGGCGCCTGTTGGTGGCCCCTACGTAACCTCAAGGTTGGGAGAGGAGACTTGGGGGTTTTCATCCGTGTCACGTTTGAATTTGCCCTTTGCTTTTCTTCGGTTGGGTTAATGGCTTACTGGAATTCCCTTCCGTAATTCGGAGATTGCGTATAATTTTTCCTTTTTTTATTATATATATAAATTATATATATATATATATATATATATATATATATATATATATATATATATATATATAATATATATATATATATATATATGTATATATATAACCAGAAAGATGAATTACATTTTTGGCCTTGCATGTAAATATTAGTAGCATGTGAAAGATTAAAGTGGCCCATGAGGAAGCTTTTCCGGGAGGTTTTTACTAAACTTACAAATAATTTAGCGACAAATAATTTAGCGATCAAAAATGAGGCTAATGTAATGAGGGACATTGGATTGTCCAAAATTTTTAGAAAAATTGTTGCCTAAGTAACTAATTAGACATTATCTTTTAACTTCATTTCTTGAGTGCCATACTCCAAATAGTCCTGGTTGCACCAATCTGTCTCTATCACTTGATTATAAGTAACCCTCTCACGATTTCTTGCTTAACTTCTTAGTACGTGTAACCCTCGTTAATCAGTTTATATAACAAACGTGATTCGTCCACATGGATATTTTTTTTCATGCTGGAATTCTGTAGACGAGAATGAATTTGATTACAATCAAACGTGTAGAGTAACATTTAAAGTCATTTTATTTTTTAAGGAAAGCATTTCCGTAGCCATGGAGCGTTATGCCAGGCTGACACTTGCACGACTTTTTGCTACGAATTTATCGTGGCAAGTCGTGACATTTTGTGGCACGAACTGGAAAATAATAATAAAAAAAAGTTACCTCAGAATCACAGCTCACCTGTCCACATGACACGAACTGGCACGACGAGTTCATGCATAGTTTGCTCACTTCCCGCATCATCCCGACGAGTTCGCGCATAATTCACGCCGCGTTCACGAAGTGTTTTCGTGACCCAAATTTTGAACATTTCAAAATTCTCGTCACGACGAGTTCACTCCAGTTCACGACTCGAGTCGTGACAATGCGTGCCACAAATTCGTGCAAGTGTCAGGGTACCTTTAGTGTTATTCTATTTGAAAACCGTAGATTAATGAACAGTAAAAATACAGTCGCTACGACTCATGGATTTTTTTTTTTTTTTTTTTTTTTTGGTCAGAAAATGGTACTAAAACATTACAGGTAAAGAGGAAAGTCGGATAGCCTCTCCATTTACCTACTCATCACGCAAAATAGTCTCCTATTCTTTACACATCCCCTCTCTTATCCTTATACACCTGACGACATCAAGTTTACTGAAAAATTCTTCTCCACTCAAGGGGGTTAACTACTGCACCAATTGTTCAGTGGCTACTTTCCTCTTGGTGTGGGTAGAAGACTTTAGCTATGTTAAGCAGCTCTTCAAGTAGGAGGACACTCTAAAATCAAACCCTTGTTCTTTATTCTTGGGGAGTGCCATAGCCTCTGTACCATGATCTTCCACTGTCTTGGGTTCGAGTTCCCTTGTTTGATGGTACTTACACTCATGCACACTATACTATGTTCCCTATATCTTCTTCAAAAGGCTATTTCCCTTTTGGGGACCTTGAGTTTATAGCATTCTGCTTTTCCAATTTGGGTTGTCGCTTAGCTAATAATGATGATGATAATAAGTGGTGCAATAAGGAAGGCAGGTGTTGTAGATTCTAGGATTTTCCCTTAAAAGTTTTTCGAAATAATTTGGATTCTTTATTCCCATCGTGGGAAAGATCACAAGAAGAGAATGTAATTCAGTAGACAAAATTAATTTCCGAATTTGCCAGAACAAAAGATTGAACTGACCAAGTTAGAAACAATATGCAAAATCTTTTTCAAAGTTTATGCTAAATACTGGCATCAGATTTCACTTATAACATTACCAGTCTTGACCTTGACCATTTGATTACCTTTATCAGACCTGATAAACCAACTATATATATCAAGATAATGGTAATTTAGTCTTGAAGTTTTGATTACTTGGAGCCTTCATATCTCAGGCTACTAGAGGATTTACATACGTTTATGAAGGCATCTTGTCATATCTCGTAAATATTTGTTGTGTGATATGAACGACAGATGTAAGACTTGGGATCTGTTCGTAAGGTTTTGCACCAGGTCTGACGTATCACTGCGTGTTATCTGAGAGACTTAATTTATGGGGAGATGTTATATTTATGGCTTCGGGCGAGAGCAAGTATGTTGTTTTCGGTTTTCCAGCTCCATGTAAAAGCCTAATTTTTTTCATAACCCCTTTTTTGCCAACTTGAGATTAACCGAAGCGTTGAATTTTTTTTATGTTAATTAGGTTGTTGCTCTCAGGATGCGATTTGACTGGTTTCCTGTGTAATTTCATCCATGAGAATCGTCTGGTCTTAAGGGCCACAGAGATGTATGGAAAGAAGGTTAGAAGGGCTTAGTATTTATCCGTATGTATACTTTCTATTATTCTATGTACCATGTAATTTGTTATGAATGTACAATACCGAATACATTCACTTTTACGTATGTTATCAGTTTTATAAGGTTTCTTTCATATTCATCATCCACTCATAACTTTCGTAAAATGTTAGTAAGTGCAATGTAATGTACCTCAATGAGATTACTTTTCAAGTCAGTTGGATCCCTTTATGGAATGAAATAGCCACTTACAGTATATGGTATATGGCAACACTTTTTCAGGCTTAGGATGCACAAAAATAAGAATAATAGATTTCAGGCACCAAACAACACACACACATATAATATATACTATATATATATATATATATATATATATATATATATATAAAATGATTATGTGAATGATCTTATTCCGGGTATTTTTGTAAATTCCCTTTAATTATTAGAGTTGAATAGCCATCGCGTAATAAGAAAGAATTCTTTTAATATTTCGAGTACTCGAATATTCGTAGAAGTTTTAACTATGAAGTTTCTAGATAAGAATCGGCGATGGTACATATAGAAATATAAATCAAGGTAAGCGACTGGGGAATACTAAATTGATGCAGAGAGAGGCGAAAAACTCAAGTCATATATATTTAACATATATTTTTTAAGAATATCGCCAGCATGGAGCGCGATGATTTCTTTATAGAGGCAAATAGTAGAAAAGCTGCGACTTGTCAATGTTTACTTGAATCATATTTTGTTTATGTTTACCAAATGCGTGTATTGTGGGGTCCAAGTTTATTCCAGGATTTTAAAAATATGCGAGGATGTTTAGCAAACAGGTTATATCCATTTAAGTCATCGATAGTGACGTCCACTATATCGAGGTTTCACTGGCCTTTGGAGGTAGCCCCTTTACCGGGGTCTTGTATACCTTTTGGGGCCCCGGATGGAGCTTAACATCCCCTCGGGCTGTGATGGATCACATGGGCGTTTGCTCTTAGGCTCTCTTACGGGCCTCCTTGTGTGGGAATGTCAGAATAAGAATGGGAATGGTCGGCCCTTTTGGCGGGAAAACGAAGGGCCCGATGTCTTTGCTGCTCTTGTTCAACAAGTTTGCAGGTGTACAGAGCTCTCTCTCTCTCTCTCTCTCTCTCTCTCTCTCTCTCTCTCTCTCTCTCTCTCTCTCATCTCTTCCTCATTACAGTTGATAGTTCAACTGTATGTTCATAACCAACAACAAATACAGCCGTTTGTAGTCCACCGAAGGACAAACTCCTGACATGTTACTCATGTTTGGAGTTTGGCCAGTTTTTAACATCACGCCGGCCAACTGGTGATGGTGGAGCTTTTGTCTGAAAGCTAACAGTAAACCAACCTAGTATGGGGCCT